>NC_056070.1:22008745-22314990 GCF_016772045.2 Ovis aries
CACCTATAGAAAGGGCAGCCCCTCTTTAAGAACCCTTTGTAAGGGGTGAAGAATCCTCCTTGACAAGTCCCATTAAAAATCCAAGAAAACTTGTTTTAATTCCAGGATGCAAGTTGACAAAGGTATTTTTCAATTGATCTCATTGAATACCATAGAGAATAAAACTCAGATTTTTCTTACTCCCCACCCCAAGATCCTGGGAGAATTCTGAGCCTCCAGTTCATCCTCTACAATTCAGAAGCTGTATTATATTTATATTGTGTTGAAAATTCAGATAAATTAGGCCATTCATCATCAAAGTTAGCATTAGAACAGTTGTTTGGAATCATGCTGTCTTAGCCATTAACCAGATATATCACTTTAGTGAAATTGCCTAATGTCCCCGATACATTCTATTTATTTGTAAAATAAGAAAAGAACTAAATATTATTAATAACTAAAGCTTCACATTTCCTCATCCTCTGCCAGCCTCAGTCTCTGTATGACATCTGAGTTTCTTATTAATTAGTAGATCTGAAATTCTTAACTCAAGATATAGCTTAAGATAGTTTGTAGCAATGCATAACAATCTATAGAGGTTTGTTTCATTGGCTTACTAAAATATTAATAAATTTTGAGATGAACCAGATTATATTTTCCAAATGTGTCTTCAAGAACTTCTATAGTAAAACATGCAATTACCTCTTAGATAAAAGAATGAGGATAGAAAACACAAGAGACCTGGCTTTGATCCGTGTTTCAGAAAGATCCCCTGAGAAAGGAATGGCAACCCAGTCCAGTGTTCTTGCCTGGAGAATTACATAAAAAGAAGAACCTGGTGGACTACAGTCCATGGGGTCCCAAAGAGTTGGACACAACTGAGCAACTAACACTTTCAATTTCAAAGGCTCAGTATACAATATAAATTCATTTCCCTGATTAAAATAACTTCAAGGTAAGTAGCACAATGTTTCAGGTACAACTTACAAGTCCACGTTATCTACTTTGATTCTCAGCAGTAAGTCCTGTAAGTGCATCCAAAAGGACAACAAAGCAGACTCCCACGAAGCAACACATTTGAAGAGACTCTTATTTTTGTAATAAGTCAAATCTAGTTATAGCCAAACTCACATTCCTTACTAAAATAATTCAAATTATTCTAAAATCAGCTAAATCATAGAGTAGAATTTGAAATTAATTTTTAAATGTTAATGTGTGAGAGGTTGGGAATTTCCCCTGGAAAAAGGAACAGCTTACCCACTCCAGTATTCTGGCCTGGAGAATTCCTTGGACTATATAGTCCATGGGGTCGCAAAGAGTAGGACGAGGCTGAGCGACTTTCACTATCACTAATTTTCATCAGTGATTAGCTGATACTTGTATAGTAAGATTTATTTATTAAAACCAATGAATAGCATATTGAAGGATAAAGTTGGAATACTAACTCAATTGTAATACTGAATTTAGCAGACCACGAATGACAAATTACACTTGTTTTTAAGGTTAGAAAAATTTAAGGAAATTCTTTTTTTTTTTCCCCCAGCTCTTCCAGCCTTTTCCCACAGCCACTACTGCTTCTACATAGTCTTTGATCAGCCTTGTACAGACACAAGGTGACCAGACCTCATTTCAGTCCACATTAGGTACACCTAAGTTTCCTGTCCCAGGGTAAAGCTCTGAGCAGCATTTTCTATGGCTCCTTAGACTCTCAGAGAACAAAGGGACAAGACAGAAACTCACTTTTTGCTTTACACACTGTATATAATTTAAACTTATTATCTTTTTTTTTTAGGTCAAAGTTTCCCTTTATTCCAAGGTATTTATTGGGTTGACAAAAAAAATTCATTTAATCTTTTTTTTTTTTTTGCATTGAAAAAATTATTTATTTTATTTATGTTTATTTTTTATATATTTTTTTACTTTACAATACTGTATTGATTTTGCCATACATCAACATGAATCTGCCACGGGTGTACATGAGTTCCCAATCCTGAACCCCCCTCCCACCTCCCTCCCCATACCATCTCTCTGGGTCATCCCAGTGCACCAGCCCCCAGCATCCTGTATCCTGCATCAAACCTAGACTGGTGATTCGTTTCTTACATGATATTATACATGTTTCAATGCCATTCTCCCAAATCATCCCCCAAAATTCTTATTTTTGAGAAAATAGTTATTTGTACTTGTATTATTAGTTAAATGTAGGCTCAGAAGGTAAAGAATCTGTCAGTAATGCAGGAGACCTGGGTTTGATCCCAGGGTTTGGACGATCCCCTGGAGGAGGAAATGGTAATCCACTCCAGTATTCTTGCCAAGGAGAACCCCAACGACAGAGGAGTCTGATGGGCTACAGCCTACAGGGCAACAAAAAGTCAAACTGAGAGACCAAGTACACACACACACATACACACAGAGAGATGTTCTTTAAACTTTTTTTAAATAGTATTTCCATCTAGGAAGCATTTATTTGCAGGCAATTGTTTCCGAGTGGTTTAAGCACAAATAAGCACAAGTGATTTTCATTATTTAGATTCAAGATTGAAAGTGAATATTATATGTTAAAATTTTCCATTTAACTTCTTTTGAATAAATAGAAGTTTTCCTAGAAGTCTGAGGGGATGCTGGGCTATGATTTTTAAGTCACTATTGTGGCTTAGTTGAAAATATAAGGATTTAGAGGTCGATCACATATTCCTCTAACTCTTTCCACAACTTATTCTTCATGTGAATTTAGGCAAATTACTTCTGCTTTCATAATCTCCAGCTCATCTTTTGGAAAAGAATAAAATACTTAATTTTATAATTTGTATTATTAAAAGACAAATAAGGTATAAATACTCCTAATACATGGGCTTCACTGGTAGCTAGTGGTAAAGAATCCATTTGCAACAGAGGAGCCACAGGAGACATGGGTTCAATCCCCACGTTGGGAAGATCCCCTGGAAGAGAGAATGGCAACCCCGTCCCTTATTCTTGCCTAGGGAATCCCATGAATGAAGGAGCCTGGAGGGCTACAATCCATATGGTCACAAAGAGTCAGACACGGCTGAGGTGACTTAGGATATACTCAGGCCTAATACATAGAAGTACATCCTCAAATGTTAGCCTACAATAGTAAGTTTCCCTTTGATTAGGATCTTTGAATTCACCCAATTCAATCTGCTCAATTTTCATGTAAGTTATCTTCAGATCAATGAGACATATTCAGACTGCAATAAATCACAATGAAACACAAAGTATAGTAATAATATGGAGAGCTTAAGAATCAGTGTCCTTGGGAAAAATGATTAGGTAGGGTCAAATGATATTGATTAAAGGACTGGTTGTCATATTGTGTTGAAATCTTAGAATTCACATAATTAAAATTTTTCATTTTTAATTTCCTCATTTATCTAATGTTCCTAATAATTTTCATATGATTCAGTTCAGATCAGTTCAGTCGCTCAGTTGTGTCCAACTCTTTGCGACACCATGAATTGCAGCATGCCAGGCCTCCCTGTCCACCACCATCTCCCGGAGTTCACTCAGACTCACATCCATCGAGTCAGTGATGCCATCCAGCCATCCCATCCTCTGTTGTCCCCTTCTCCTCCTGCCCCCAATCCCTCCCGGCATCAGAGTCTTTTCCAATGAGTCAACTCTTCGCATGAGGTGGCCAAAGTACTGGAGTTTCAGCTTTAGCATCATTCCTTCCAAAGAAATCCCAGGGCTGATCTCCATTAGAATGGACTGGTTGGATCTCCTTGCAGTCCAAGGGACTCTCAAGAGTCTTCTCCAACACCACAGTTCAAAAGCATCAATTCTTCAGCGCTCAGCCTTCTTCACAGTCCAACTCTCACATCCATACATGACTACTGGAAAAACCATAGCCTTTGATTACCATGCTAATATACATTAATGTGAATAGAATAGGAAAATAAATACATAAATAATATATAAATGTCTATTTTATTTGAAGTTAATGAAAGCAATGGCAAAATGATAAAAATGCTTGTTGCAAAAATTTCTCATTCACATGAATTACACTTGAAAACCCTTTTAGTTGGCATCTAAATCACTGTGCTTTGATTTCATTTGAGAAAAATAATGATCACATTTTTTTCCTAGGTTAAAACCTCATTTTATCTTTACCCTTCGTTATTGGTATACTTTTCACATTATTATAAAGGTCAGCAGAACCCACAGAGTGAAAAGGAAATTAATGGATTCTGAATCAGGAAAAAAAAAAAAAACAACTGAACTTTACTCAGAATTCTATAGTGGCCCTTTTTAGTATAGTGTTTCAGAGAAGAACTTGCTAGTGAAATTTGCAGAAGAACTCATGTAAATAGGGAAAGTACTTTTATGAAGTGGATTTTAAACATTAGCTTTCTCTTCTCTCTAGTTTAGTATATTGAGATAAGAGTTATTAACTCCCTCACTTGCTCACATATTCCTTCATATGATATGCACATTCTACATAAAGAATATGTAGTCTCTATGCCTACTCATTCGTATATAACACATAGACACACATATATGTATGTAAACATATACACATGTATATGACACATATATAATTTATCATATTGACACTTTTTAGTTGTTCAACATGTTGTAGTGTTCAAAGAAAAGTGTATCTTCAAACACATCAGTTATTTTGAACAAAAATTTCAATTATAAAATGCTGATTAATTCTGACTTGTCTATTTCTAATTGCCCAATTTGACTGTATTTAAATATCCTTAGCTGTATTATACGCCATCTGCTTCTCTCTCTCATATTCTTATTTTCATGCTAATGCATTTTTTCAAAGTTCAGTATACTATCAGTATTGATTTATTCTATTTATCCTTTTCTTTTGATTTGTAACTATATTTCTATAACGAATTTTAATGGAAAAATAAAATTTAAAATGCACATATGCCCCTTATTTTCTCTTAAAATATGACTGAAATGTACCAAAGTGTAAATACAGAATATGTGACTAAATATAAATATGATATATTTATTTTCTATAAAACTACTGCAGAATTCCCAATATTTTATTATGAACCAAAATATTGCATAGCATAAATTTGATGAGAATCTTATGCTTAAAACTTCTATATGACTTTTAAAAATAATCATTTTCCAATGTAAACTTAATATCATTAAATACATTTTAAAACTACCTGGAATTATTGTTCAATGAATAAGCTTTAGGTGGCCTTCCATTTTTATCTTAGAAATTCAAAATTCATCTAGTCTATCAATACACATAGGTTCAAATGTTGATTCCATACAAATATTTACATTAAAATATAATTTAATATCAGTTAGGTATTACTTGGCATCTTAATCTTATTTTAAGTAAATCAATACATGTAAATTTACTTACAATTTGTGCAGATCATTATTTCTAAAATAGAGGCACAGTATTTGCATTTAATATTCTAAAGGCAAATAAGCTTAATTTGTTTACTGCCATTTCTTATTTATTTCACAGAAGTGTAAATATGAATTTCATGGACATAATTAAAAGAAAATGTAAATTTACTCCCTTGGCTCTTTTTAAAAATTATTTCTATGCTTACTTTAATTCCAAGTGTGTGTTGCAGTGCCAGTTTCTTCATCATTAGCACTTAATAGCTAGATATAAACTTTATTTCAGTCAGTTATATGTATGAAAATTTTTTCTTTAAATATGTCTTTGGATTACTGTCTGAGTTTTAGTATCTTTAAAGACACACATATGCTAGCATGCCTTTTACCTTTCTGTAACAGGTGAGAAGGGAGAAAACGTAATCTTTCCACTTAAAATATTTAAGAATCCCTCAAAAACTACTAAGTTTGACAGGATTTTAGCAGAAACTACTAAATTGCATTGTATAGTCAAATTTTAACAAGGATAATATTATAGATAATAGATAATTTTTAAAATATATATCAGAAATAAAATGGTCACCTTTAAGGAACCAGCAAAAAAAGAAATTAAATTCACATTACTCCTGATTCTAAGGTCTTAAACTGGTTTTTCATGTTATTTTGTGACCATTATGTACGATTTTAGGGTCACTTTTCTTTACCAAACCACAGTTCTAAGATGATCTGGGAAGTTTTACATTGCTGTGATATTCTTTGAATAATCATGAAAGCTTTTAATTTGCCTATGATACTTCAGCAGAATTCTATAATTTCAGAGATAAATTGGCATGATGGCCTCCTCATTAGCCGTTGCTAAGTGATATGATTGACTTCCCTGGTGGCTCAGACGGTAAAGCCTCTGCCTACAATGCGGGAGACCCGGGTTTGATATGTGATATGATTAGTAAGTCTCATCTCAGTCTTTATGTCAGAATTCATTATCATATTTTTTCATGACTGATTCCAATTTATTTATGTCCACAAGTTGGCAGTGCTATAAATCTACACTGGCAAAAATCTCACAATCAAAGCCACACTTTTTTAGGTATAAACACTCTAAAGACAAAATAGCCTTTTCATTCCAGGAATGAATATTAATTTAACTATCATTTATATTACATTGAAGGAAATAAGGTTTTATATTTAGTTTATCTAATAATAATAAGCATAATAACAATAACAGCCTCAGCATACTTTATTTTACTTATTTCATAGTTCAGTTAGTTTATCAGCAATACATTTCCTTTTATTGTCAAAATTTCATCTTTGTATTCCCTAAATTTATAACATGTGAAATAAATAATATTAATTATGTAGATGTTTCTAATTGTTAGGATCAACAAGGAATTTAAGTTAATCTATGCATTTATATGTTAGAGATATTTTTCATTTCCAGTAAGGTATTTATTTCTCTTCTCTTCATTGAGTCTTTCAAGAAACAATACACTATTTCATTAGACACAGTTTTGATCTTCGATTTAGCAGTATTACTCATAATATACCTCTGACATATTTTCACAAATATATAAGTTCACTATTATCCTTAATCAAGCAGAATAGAACACAAGAGTAAGAAGTTAACATCATTTGTAGTTTTTTAACATCAAATGGCCTAAACTATACATACAACTTCTTTTTTTAATATTGATTCTTGCTCTTTCCATTATAACTCTGGAACTATTATGAACAAAACTCTAGTTATAATGTAAACACAGTAAATTAGTTGATAATTTAATTCTGTGGTCATATTACATATGCTAATTTTGAAAATGCCATGAAATGCATGAATATATATATTTATGAATCAAGTCATCATTAATATTAAAATATATTTGGATAAAATATCCTAGTGAATAGAAATTGCAAAAATTGGACAAAAATGTGAAAATTATCTGCTGGGAGAAATTGGATTGCCAAGAATTATACATGTTAAAAAGGAAAGGGGGAGTTATCGTTACCATCTTTCTAAATTCCCTGTTGATGTACAGCAAAACCAATACAATATTGTAAAGTAATTAACCTCCAAATAAAATAATAAAAAAGGAAAGTGGGGGGAAAAATGAATAGTAGAATGACCAAGGGGACACATTAAGGAACAGAAGCAAATATATACTGTCTTGGAGTGAAGCAACATAATTTTAGGTCTCTAGTTTTACACTCCATTTGTCATACTAAATCCAGAATTCAAAAAACTAATAGTCTCACATAAATATAAAATTACATAATTACAAAACAAGAAACAACAGACAATATAGACAGGCCCACAGGATACCTAGGTCATGGCATATCAAGCACAGATTGCAAAATAACTAACCTTACTATGCTTAATATGAAATTCAGGATTAAAACTTCTATACAAAACTATAAATGGTAAAAATAAATGGATATTTTAAAATTCAAATGTAAGAAAGAAACTAAGATTTTAAAGGATGGCTTAGTAAGCTAGTTGAACAGGTTAGTGATTTGAAATGTATCTCAGATAAAATATACAGAATGAATCACAGAAAGGAAAGAGAAATATAACAAATAATCAATAAAATATGTAATTAGATGATCTGTAGTCCCTAAAATAGATGAGAGGAGAGTGGAAAATAAGCAGCATTTAATAGTGTCTGATAGATATGCATGGGGGAAATAGACAATAAGTAACAGTTTCAAGAAACCTTACAATCCTTAAATAAAATTATAGCAGAAATTCATACCTATGTGCTCAGAGAGAAACAGTCAAATTCAATTAAAAAAAAGATTTCTAAAACATTCAGATAAAAAAGCATTACATTCAAAATAATAAAAATTAAAGTGAAATATCACTTTTTAGCTAAACAATGAAATAAATTAATGTAATATTATGTTTCTTTTGAATATCTTTTTGAACTATAATTCAAAAAGATACCTGAACTCCAATGTCCATAGCAGCACTATTCACAATTGCCAGGACATGGAAGCATCTAAATGTCCATCAACAGAGGAATGTATAAAGAATATGTGGCACCCATATGCAACGGAATATTCAGTTCAGTTCAGTTCAGTCGCTCAGTCGTGTCCGACTCTTTGCGACCGCATGAATCGCAGCACACCAGGCCTCCCTGTCCAGCACCATCTCCCGGAGTTCACCCAGACTCACGTCCATCGAGTCCGTGATGCCATCCAGCCATCTCATCTGCTGTCGTCCCCTTCTCCTCCTGCCCCTAATCCCTCCTAGCATCAGAGTCTTTTCCAATGAGTCAACTCTTTGCATGAGGTGGCCAAAGTACTGGAGCTTCAGCTTCAGCATCATTCCTTCCAAAGAAATTCCAGGGCTGATCTCCTTCAGAATGGACTGGTTGGATCTCCTTGCAGTCCAAGGGACTCTCAAGAGTCTTCTCCAACACCACACTTCAAAAGCATCAATTCTTCGGTGCTCAGCCTTCTTCACATTCCAACTCTCACATCCATACATGATCACAGGGAAAACCATAGCCTTGACTAGACGGACCTTAGTCGGCAAAGTAATGTCTCTGATTTTGAATATACTCTCTAGGTTGGTCATAACTTTTCTTCCAAGGAGTAAGCGTCTTAACTTCATGGCTGCAGTCACCATCTGCCGTGATTTTGGAGCCCAAAAAAATAAAGTCTGACACTGTTTCCACTGTTTCCCCATCTATTTGCCATGAAGTGATGGGACCGGATGCCATGATCTTCGTTTCCTGAATGTTGAGCTTTAAGCCAACTTTTCCACTCTCCTCTTTCACTTTCATCAAGAGGCTTTTTAGTTCCTCTTCACTTTCTGCCATAAGGGTGGTGTCATCTGCATATCTGAGGTGATTGATATTTCTCCCGGCAATCTTGATTCCAGCTTGTGTTTCTTCCAGTCCAGAGTTTCTCATGATGTAGTCTGCCTAGAAGTTACTTATCCATAAAATAATGGAATAATGCCGTTTGCAGCAACCTGGATGAGCCTATATATTGCCACACTGAGTGAGGTAAGCCAGACAGAGAAAGATAAATAACTTATGATATCATTTATGTGGTTGTGGAATCTAAAAAATTGGTACAAACGAACTTATTTACAAAACAGAAACAGAGTCATGGTATAGAAAACAAACTTGTGGTTGCCAAGGGAGAAAGGGAGAAGAGGGATAAATTGGAAGATTTGGATTGACATATGCGCAGTACTATGTATAAAACAGATAACTAATAAGGACCTACTGCATAGCACAGAAAGCTCTATTCAAAAGCTCTATCCAATATTTCCAGCAATGACCCATACTGGAAAGTAATACAAAAAAGAGTATGTATATGTGCAACTGACTCATTTTGCTGTACAACAGAAGTAACACATTGTAAATCAACCATACTCCAATAAAAAAACTGATGTCAATCTACAACTCTTTAGCTAATAAAATTTACCTTCAGAAACAAAAATGTTTTTATTCAAAAGTGATTGAATGCATCACCAACAAAAGTAGGCTAAAGAAAACACTGAACGATGTTCTTCAGACAAAAGAAAAAATAATTCCTATTTGGCACATTGGAGATAGAAAGAAAGGAACAGCCATGGAAAGGCTAAATATATGGGTACATTTAAATTGGTTTTGACCATGTTAAAATAATGATATTTCAGGCTTAAAATAGACATGGAGTTAAAATCACTAGAACAATATCAAAATCAAGAAATGGGTAAATAACAATAAAGTCAATTATCCCACTTTTAATCATTCAAACAATTTCTGTGGCATAAAGGCATTATCATGACAAAAAGTGTTAGTGCTTGTTAACACATCTTTATGAATTTAAGAGTTTGTTTGCTATGTTTGAATCTTAAACACAACTCTTAGGAAACTGAGCAACTATAACTCATGTTTACCAAGGCTAGTTGGTGGAACGTTGGCAATGTTGTTATTGTTGTTTATTCCCTAAGTGGAGTCTGACTCTTTTGCAACCCCATGGAGTGTTGCCCTCCAGGTGCCTCTCTCCATAGAAATGCCTAGGCAATGCTGAGCCACCAGGGAAGCCCAATGTTGGGAATAAGAATGGATAAATTTCAGGTGAAGTAGCATAGAAAAATTCAGAGTATGGGGTATTCCATAGTTGAGACAGTTGAACATTCTGAGAGCAAAGGATTTAAAGCATAATGTAAAGGGTATGAGAAAACAAACAGAAGACTGTATATATTAATATACAGTTTTGATCAGCCCTCTTGTGTGTCTTCTAATGGACTGTATTTCAAATGTAAGATTTACTAAATTTACTCTGTATGCTTAGACATTATCTTATGAAGAAATCATTTATTGTCTAACAAAATAATTTCATAATACTGGAATTGTACTTTTGAATTTAACTACATCTGGGTTGGATGTATGTATTTATTTTAATCTGAATATTTTTTAAATCATTGATTTTTCAAGGTCAATGTACTTACAGAATACAAAATGAATTAAATCAACAATGTTGTGATAGAAACAGAGCACAGGATTAGAGTAAGATACCTTAATTGAAAGTAAAATAAAGACTTGAAGTTATATCAAAACTATTATAACCAGACACTTAAAGAAAATATAGACTGCTCTAATCTCATTAGAACTGCCAAAACCTACTTTCGTCACACTGGTTATAGACAGACCAATTAAGAAAATGAAAAAAATTTGATGTTAGATTAAAATATGATACTTTAGAACTATGATAAACACATTTCAAAATAATGGTTTTTAGATTTAGATTTGAGGTTTCTGAAAAAGGAAACACTCAATGGACACAGGGACAAAAATACTTGCTAACACCAAATAAATTTCCGAAGAGAAGGCCTTGTTCCTATTGATTCATTCTGTCCTTCACATCTTGTCAGTTTACCCGTGAAAAGAGGAATAGTGTGAAGATAAGATCTTATTTCAAAATATATCATGAAAATGTAGGAGAGAAGCTGAATGCAGAATTGCAAACTATGAAACAAAATCATCAAATTATATATGTATAGATTAGTGTAGATGGCAGATCTCATCACATTTGGAGGAAGAGCATAGCAGGTGGCTGTCAAAGAAGCACCATTAGGAAGGGAAACCTGGAGTTTAGACTATCTGTATTGTGGGTGTGTGGAATAATTACTCTTAGATTATTAATTATCTGGGACCTTCAGTTCCAATTTTATGAAGCTTAAAAAGATGGCAATTTGAATCCATATATTTATATTGATTCTTTTACTTATTCATTAAAAAGTCTCAACAAGATTCTACATTATCGATATGATATATATACCTCTGGTTTAAGACACATATAAATGCATAATATGTTGCAATTTTCTAATTATTTAGACGAACACATCATTATATTTAAAATAATTTCATGAAATATGTTAACATGAATCAGTGTCTTTTTCTCAAGAGATAATAGCAATACTTTCCTATAGGATTTAAAATAATGTTGGGTTATTTATTTTATATAAAAAGATGGACAAGCAAGATTCTATAGTACTTATTTTATTATGGACATAATTGCCCTTCAAAATCTAGTTAAAATCTAAGAAAGTCAATGGCTAAAGGTATGAAATCTCTTGGGCATCTTTATGCTAAATAACATGTCCTTTATTGCCATTTAATTTATTTAACAGTTCATTTAACATTCATCCTCAAGATTATTTTTCCTTGGCCAAGAGAATTATCTGATAATTTTTGTTACTTTCAACTTTGGAGCAAAATTGGACTAAGAATGCTATAGTACAACATTATAATATAGTATTAGTATACAACACTATGTAATATGGTAGTCTAATTGTGATAATCATATTTGTATCATTTTAATCAAAGTATAATTCACTGGTTTCTTCTTATGGCCCTCTCTTATTATTTGTGTGCCTCATTCCCATGATCTTAGAAACCTGGAAGATGTATAATTACTCTATTATTTCATACTCATTTTATATTGATGACTGCCTGCACATATACATAGGTACTCTCTTCTCTATGGGACTAAAACATTTAAAGGTAAAACTGATCTGTTTGTTCAGCACTGACTTGTGAAAAACTGTGGTATGTACTTCACATGTCAATAGTTTTCCTGAGCTGTAAAACTGAGTAGCTAGGGACACAATAACCTTTAGAGAAAATTGAAGAAACTCATTCTAACATATTGTCTCTAACATTAAGGCTGCACACATATCTGTTTGATTACACAGAAACACATACACAGACACACATTAGTAGGACACCCAGAACTATTCATATAATTTCATAAACTTTGGACCCAGTAATAAATGAAACAAAGGATGAAAATTAGTATCTTCTTATTTAAGTTTTCATTTCCTTGATTATTCACGAAACTAAATCAGGGTTTTTTTTTTTTTAATGTTTGATTAACTATTTATGTTCTGTAGCTTGCATATTCATATCTTTGGCCCATTTTACCATTTAATTTTTAATTTTTTTTATTCATTTACTTATTTTTGACTGTGCTGGATCTTCACTGCTGTGTGCAGGCTTTCTCTGGTTGTGGAGAGCGGGGGCTGCTCTCTGGTTGTAGCGCTTGGGCTTTCATCGTGGTGGCTCCTTTTGCTGCAGACCACAGGCTCTAGGGCTCACGGGCTTCAGCAGTTGTGGCTCACAGGCTCTAGAGTGCAAGTGTGGTAGTTGTGCTGCCTGGGCTTAGTTGCCTGTGACACGTGGGGTCTTTCCTGATCAGGGACTCAGCCAGTGTCCCCTGCATTGGCAGGCAGATTCTTAACCACAGAACCACCAGGGAAGTCCTGCTCATTTTATTTTTTATTTATGTGGAATCAAAATATCAATATAAATACTGTTTGCCTTATGTATGTAAATCACAAATATTTTCCACTGTCATTTTATCTTTCAGCTATTTTTTCCACTTGTACTTTTTTTTTCCCACTTGTGTTTTTTTTTTTTTTCCAGAATGTAAAAGTAATATGTAATTTTTAGTGTAGAAAATCTGGAAAATGCATAACACACAAGAAAAAAAAATGCCAGCTGTATCATCTGGAGAAAAAGAAAGAAAGCCTTGAAAAAATATTTTGATTTATAAGGAAGGGAAAAAAACGAAGAATCTTTAAATGTTTCTTCAATCCTTCACATTCCATTTTATTTTCCAAGGCTACAAGTCACATAATTTATTTTTGATTCTTTCCAGTCTCCACAGAGTAAATAAATTCATGTAATATGAATATTATCCAGGACATAGAAAACAACCAGGAAGTTATTTGCATGGTACATACACATATGAGATTCTGAAAATGAGAGCCTGAACTGGATTAGCATATTATGAGTTCCATCAACACAGCTGTACTGGTATTAAGTTATTGACCTTATCATTTAAACCCATCCTTCTGTACTCAGCTTCCTGATGCTGGGGTTGATGCCCTGCAATCTGCTTTTCTCTTCTGCCCACGGTTCTATGTTAGACTTTGCCAATAGGGAGTGCTAGAGGGAGACTACAAGGATGGAGAAGTAACAGTAGACCTGCTCCTTCCCAGTGGATTCCTATCAGTTCATTTCTGCTTGCAATTCCTATTATTGCCGCAAACACATGTCTTCACTCCAAAAGATGCAGTTCCTCTCCAAAGCAGCAAGAGAATATGGTTTTAAATTTTTCCAGCACTTACAGAGACAGCTTCACTCTACCTATCTTCAGAGAGAAGGTCTTGGCCCTACTGAGTCCCTCCTCCCTGCTCAGAGACATCAACTTCAGGTGAGCAGTCCCTTCTCCGTTTCCTTCGTGGTCTGAGATGTGAAGCCAACCTCCATAGGCCCTTCCTCTAACTTTCTAAGTTTCAATAGTTTCAGCCTATCCTCTTCTTTCCTGAACCCTGGGATGGCTCCTTCTGCCATCGTGTGACCTCCATGATACCTTAGTGTTTGCATTTTTGTCTTACAGTCATCACTTCCTTCCTAGTTAACAATACACTGCTTTCATCTATATTCTTCATTCAAATAATTGGTGTGATTTCTTATTCCTATATGATTGATACAGCTGTGTTTCTAGAATCCCATATTGATAAATATCTCTCCTTTCTCTTCAAATCTCTCGAATTCTCTAGCCAGTTCTCCTGTGCCCTTCTTATACTTGTTGACCAGGTTTTTACTGTGATTTTCATGTTTACAAACACATTTACCAATCCTTGAATAACCTAATTTTTATCCTATTTCTTTAACATATCCTTGAAAGCATGGAAAGCCTCAGGACACATTGCATTTTATCATGCAGCAGTAGAATTTTGCTTTATCTATTATTTCATTGTCAGCACTTTCACATAATAACTTCTGTCATCATTTTGAGTTGAAACTTCACCAGAACACTGAAAAAGAAGCTGCAGCAAAGGAAGCAGGATATAATACAGAACACACAGTTCAGAAGGGAAGAATATTATACAACCCGTATTTACAGAAATAAAATATTTTCAGGCAATGATGGAACCCGGAAAAATTTTAGCAAGTTGCTTGGCATCAAAATCAACCACAGGTAAAAGTAGGAGTAAGAAGAGATTGGGGAGGTGCTTGCTATCATAGACATGCATTATGACATCACTACTTTAGATACTGCAAGTGGTGCTTAATAAATAAGAAAATGAACACAAGTTCTGTTTGAAATTGTTGTGTGTGAGAGGCAGAGATGTTAATTTGACTTTTTAATGTAGGCTTCTGGGGCACAAGACAGAGGTAAAATTGTATATATATATTCCATCAAGCAGTTAATTAAGCATAGTTATACAAAGTGACTATAAATAATATACAATGCATTTCTGATATTGATTTCCAATGCCTTGCGAGAAAGAGATTGTTAGGTTGGTTCTGCTCTGGTGCAGGCAGAATTTGTCTTTCCTTGCCCACATTTGGCAGTTTTCTTCCTAGGTAACCCCTACTACTTTCATTTATATCAGCTTATTTTGAATCTTTGTTTCCTTAAGAAAGAAAAATTGTTTTACTTGCTTAAAAAAGAAAGTAATTTCTAGAAGTAGAACAATTCTTAATGACTTCACCAGAAGTTCTTTCTTCTGATAGTACATGATTTAAGCTCTCGTTATTTGAGTTTCAGATTTTATTATGTTTTGGAGGATCAGCTTGGCTATATGTCTTCTTTCTGCTTCTGGGCTTTCTTCTTGCTGAATTACACAGTAGAATTATGAGCATTTCCAGTGTATGAGAGAGCAACTTTTTGACTGAATCTTATCTGTAAAGTAGTTCCTGTTATTGACCAGGAATATGAAAGTAATGATGTTTTGTCTGTTTTAGTATTTAAATTTCATGTGGGCAGCATTTATGTGTTTTGCTATGCAATCACTTCACATAGTAAAATATGGGTTCTATTATCCACAAACCCAGGGCAAATATCTCTCAGTGGTAGTTATGCAAATTTACATGGTGATAGTAAGCTTGTAGTACTCACTTCCCATTAATAAAGATCACAGTTTAAATATTCAGATAGGCTATTTTACTTCGGTGTACTGAAAACAGCATTCTAAAAAAATTTCTTGAGAATGTAGGAGAGTTAATAGACTCTCTGATAAAAAAGATGTGTCATTTGCTTATAACAGTTTCCTGAAAAGAGTAAATAGTATTCCTTTATTAACATTTTATCAGTTGAAATTTTTTAGTTATGAGTTAAAAATTTTAAATCTTGGACTTAATTATGACACATACCCATTACACATTCATACATATTCTAACTCCACCACAAAGACACACTTTTGTGTATGATGATTTTGTTACCATCAGATACAAAATACTTTGTCACCACTTTTATTAATCAAGACCTTTAAAAATTGGTAGAAGACAATCTTATAGTATCTAGTCTAAATTTCCTTGAAAACAAGATGCCTGGTACTCAAGATATACTGCGCTTATAAAACGGATTCACAGCTGCAAATACTATAGACTTCTTTGTCAAGATTAAGTAAGGAAGATCGTATATCATATGCTGTGCTTACTTTTATTTTTATACTTCATTAAAACAAATATAAGTATAAACCCTACTAACTAGGGTCCTTCATGTTCATTTAAAGTCAAATAATTATAAAGCAAGGTGTTTACTGAATAGAGCACATTGTAGTTCTTATGCATTAACAGATGCTCCAGTGGGGGCAATGAGAATCTTTAGGGAAATGTTATTCCTCTGGGTGTATGTGTGAAGCTGTGAATGAAAACAGTTCCTTGAATATCAGAGTAATGGGTATGCTGCTGCTCCTAAGTCGCTTCAGTCGTGTCTGACTCTGTGCGACCCCATAGATGGCAGCCCACCAGGCTCCCCCATCCCTGGGATTCTCCAGGCAAGAACACAATGGGTATAGAGGTCTGAATAAAATAGACACTGAAAACTTGCTTTTGAATTTAAATTATTTTGCAATGTGTTGATTTCTTTCAGATTTTGAATGGCTGGTCCTTGCAATATTCTGTTGAAAATAATAGGAGGATTTCACTTCCCCAGGCTATCCTTATGAGAAGAAAGATAACTTTCTTTTCCTTTTAAATTATTATTCACTATTACTTAATATCATTTATCTGCTCTGTTCAGTGTTCTGATGATTCTGGTATTCTGCCAAGTTCATGTTGCTTTTCACTAAGGTACACTTTTGAAGAGCAAGATAACCACTTTTCTAGCTTTGATTCATAATAAATAAATAAAATTATCACATGTTTAAAACTTTGTTTCAGGACAGATTTCAAATTATTTAAGGGCTATATCTAGGATGGAAGAATGAAGTAATAATACAGGGTCAATAATTATAGATCATATTTGTAAATGGAGGATGTCTAGTAGTTTTTAGGAAATAATTTACTTCAAAATTGTCATACTATAATTATTTTTTTAATGAGGCACAATTTAGTTAAATTTCTTTTAAACATGTGATATTGATTATAGAAATTATTCTTAATGTAAATAAAAAAGATTAGAATAATATAGTCAGTCTCAAAAGGCTTTTTGTGATTGTGAAAATATTCTATTTAAAATATTATAAATCTTTAAAATATATGCTCTATTCTAAATGTGTACTCTTCGGATTTGATTATTATAATTAGAATATATAATAAATAGGCTAGTAAATTCTCCCTAACTCTTAAAAGTGTCGGTTTTCTGTGTTTTATCTTTTCTAAACTATTACGGATTTTCTAAAATTTTTGTCACTGATTTTGTTTCAAACGTCAATTATGTTCTGTGCTTATAAAAATCAATTGCATCAGTAGATGCCCAACTGGGGAGTTCTCAGTGGAGAAACAAAGGCAAAGATGAACTCTCTGAACATGCTGAGGATCTAAAATTGGGAGTGTATATGGGAGGGCAACATAATTACAAATTTCGCAAAATAGGCACAACTTAGTGACTAAATCACAAGAACAATGTTTTTAGAAGTCCCCAAAGCCATAAGCTAATATTTTTATTAAGAACAAGCATATTATAGATATTTAAAAAAAAAAAAAACAGGAAAGCTGGGTATACTGTGGAAATCTCCAGCACTCTCAATCCATAGAAAAAATAAATGCATTATTATATTCAAAAATAAATTTTATTCCAATAATTGTGTTAGAAAAATGCTGTGGTACCTTATATTGGAGGAAAAATAATTAAGTAAACAAATTCATTATTATCTTGTGAAAAATAAGAGATTTTGAAGACACTTGATTGTTACATTTTTGTAACACTTGATTACAACTTGTTACCTGTGTAGAACATTCTGTCATTTATAGCATACAGTTACAATATTATAGCTCATAAATGTTTATGATGCTTAATCTGTACTCCAAGAAGATCCAGTAAAAAATCCACAAAACAAAAATAACTGATGATTATATCTGTATAAGCTATTATGAAAGAGATAATGACAAATTTTTTTTTTAACAAATGTGGCACTTTTACATACAATTTAGACTGCTGCTGCTGTTGCTAAGTTGCTTCAGTTGTGTTCAACTCTGTGCAACCCCATAGATGGCAGCCCACCAGGCTCCACTGTCCCTGGGATTCTCCTATGTGCACTTAAAGAATAATCTTGATGAAAATTTTAATTAAATTTAAAATATTTAGTATTATATGCCATATAAGATAAACTCATAAAAGGATATATCTGTTTATGTGACTATTTGTTGTTTAGTTATTCAGTCGTGTTTGATTCTGGGACCCCATGGACTGTAGCCCTGATAGGCTCCTCTGTACATGTGATTTCCCAGGCAAGAATTGGGATGGGTTGCCACTTTCTTTTCCAGCATGTGAGTATAAATATGTGTGTGCGTATATATATATGTATGAAAGTATGCTCTGTCACTTCAGTTGTCTCCAGGTCTTTGTGACCTCATAGAAGGTAGCCCACCAGGCTCCTCTGTCCAAAGGATTCTCCAGGAAATAATACTGGATTGGGTTGCCATGTCTTCCTCCAGGGGATCTTTCTGACTCAGGGATCAAACCCGCATCTCCTGTGGCCCCTGCATTGCTGAAAGATTATTTACTGCTAAGCCATCAGGGAAGCCCATGTATGTATATAAATTAAATGAAAAAAAATGCCTTTAATTAACTTTCTCAACGTTTCTGTCTATAATTTCCTGTTGAGAATTTATTCCTGTCCCTCACTAAATACTGCTAGCCTGACAGCTACCTATTGTGCTGTCTTTCTGTTGATATGATATATATTGGCATTCAGTGGCTCATACTACCCACAAGATTGATGTTATTATTATTATTCAGGATGTGTTGGAAGCTTTTAGGTTATATGCTAGATCAGAGGGACAAGTCCACCCAGTCTATTGACTCAGTACATGTTTTAATAACTATAAAATTCATCATCCTCTCCAAGAGGCCATGTTCTTTTATGAAGGCTAATTTGACAAGCTGCAGAGAATTTCTTATGATTTTTGGATTTCAGATTTCAAGCACTGAGGTGGACTTTTAATAACTTTCCCCCCTTTTCTTTTACTTAGTATGTTTAAGAACAACCTAAATATAAATGCTTTGATTCATTTTTGTGAATCCTATTTATTATGAAATTATTAATAATTATTTCAATTAATATTTCCCATATATATGTATTATAGTTTATGACAATTATAATCATATTACTCTTTCACCCCCAAAACCTTTACCTTGATATTGATATTGAAGTGGTGGCAGTGGGCATGAAATTTCCTGAAATAGTCTGAAATTTTAGACTGCCATGTATAGTGTTAAAAAAACTTCATGTTCTCATTTATTTAGGTTTCTTTACTCTTTTCTGTTATCTAATTTTCTAAGTTAGATCTTACCCTTTCCTCCTCCTTTCTTTGCTCAATGTCCTAACAATGAAACAAATTTAGTTTATATCCTGATTTGTTGTTCAGTTGCTTAATTGTGTCTGACTCTTTGGAATGCCATGGACTGCAGCACGCCAGGCTTCTCTGTCCTTTACCATATCACAGAGTTTGCTCAAACTCATGTCCATTGAGTCAGTGATGTCATCAGTTCAGTTCAGTCACTCAGTCATGTCCGACTCTTTGCGACCCCATGAACTGCAGCATGCCAGACCTTCCTGTCCATCACCAACTCCTGGAGTTCACTCAGACTCACGTCCATCGAGTTCGTGATGCCATTCAGCCATCTCAACCTCTGTTGTCCCCTTCTCCTCCTGCCCCCAATCCCTCCCAGCATCAGAGTCTTCTCCAGTGAGTCAGCTCTTCACATGAGGTGGCCAAAGTACTGGAGTTTCAGCTTTAGCATCATTCCTTCCAAAGAAATCCCAGGGTTGATCTCCTTCAGAATGGACTGTTTGGATCTCCTTGGAGTCCAAGGGACTCTCAAGAGTCTTCTCCAACACCACACTTCAAAAGCATCAAATCTTCGGCGCTCAGCCTTCTTCACAGTCCAACTCTCACATCCATACATGACCACAGGAAAAACCATAGCCTTGACTAGACGGACCTTAGTTGGCAAAGTAATGTATCTGCTTTTGAATATGCTATCTAGGTTCATCATAACTTTTCTTCCAAGGAGTAAGCGTCTTTTAATTTCATGGCTGCAATGTCATCAAACCATCTCATCTTTTGTCGTCCGCTTCTCTTCCTGCCTTCTACCTTTCCCAGCATCAGAGTCTTTTCCAGTGAGTTGACCCTTCCCATCAGGTGGCCACAGTATTGGAGCTTCAGCTTCAGCATCAGTCCTTCCAATGAATATTTAGGATTGATTTTCTTCAGGATGGACTGTTTTGATCTCCTTGCAGTCCAAGGGACTTTCAAAGTCTTCACAACCACCAGTTTTAAAGCATCAGTTCTTTGGCACTCAGACCTATTTATGATTCAAATCTCACATCTGTACATGACTATTGGAAAACCCCCATAGCTTGGTCTATATGGACCTTTGTAGGCAAAGTAATGACTGGTTTTGAGTATGCTGTCTAGGTTTGTCATAGCTTTTCTTCCAAGAAGCAAGCATCTCTTATTTTATTGGCTATAGTCACTGTCCACAGTGATTTTGGAGCCCAAGCAAATGAAGTCTCTCACCGTTTCCCAATCTATTTGCCATGAAGTGGTGGGACTGGATGCCATGATCTTAGTGTTTTGAATGTTAAGCTTTAAGCTATCTTTTTCAATCTCCTCTTTCACTTTCATCAGGAGGCTCTTTTGTCCCTTTTGCCCATAAAGGTGATGTCATCTGAATATCTGAAGTTATTGCTATTTCTCTCGGTAATCTTGATTCCAGCTTGTGCTTCATCCAGCCCAGAATTTCTATGATTTACCCTGTATAGAAGTTAAATTAGCAGAATGACAATATACAGCCCTGACGTACTCCTTTTCCAGTTTGGTACCAGTCCTTTCTTCCATGTCTGGTTCTAATTGTTGCTTCTTTTCCTACAGTGGTCTGGTATTCCCATCTCTTTAAGAATTTTCCAAAGTATGTTGTGACCTATACAGTCAAAGGCTTTTGTGTAGTCAGTTGCAGTGAAGCAGATTATCTCATATTTTCCAAGTTCTCAAATGCTGTTTGTCTTGTTCATCATCTATGTCTTGCATATTGGTTCAAAATCTTTGCTCTGTATGGCATCAATACAGAGAAGGAGCCTGCTCTTATCATCATCATCATCGTCATTAAACATTCAGAGTTATCTATCAATTATTTGCCCTCATTTCTGTTTTTATAATTCTTGAAGAACAATATTTTCTTCTGGTCAGTCCACTGTAGCCACCTCTTATATCAATCAAATTTCTTTGCTGATGCCTTGGTTCCTACTATTACTGGCTCTTCATCTTGAGGCTCTTTGTCCTTTTGTTCAATAAACTTTACCAGTACACCCAGCAGGGAGTCAGCAGAAGTAAGCATTATAAATAATATTACATATCTTTTGGAATTGTTCTGCATTAATTTTTGCACTCAAATGTCTCCTATCTTATTGATTTCCAAAATCAATTTATGACATATTATGTTTTGCTGCCTAAAACATTTGTGGCCTTGACATATTATACAGTTATTTCATGTTACAGATCTCATCCCATCTTACTACCCCCTTCCCTCTACTTTATCAACAAATGTGAGCTCATGACAACCATCATCAGCAAATGTGAACTCATGAAAACCATCTATGTTGAGTGTGTTTGTCTGCCTTTTATACCAGAACAAAGCAAGGGAATATCATATATTCTGAAATAAATATTAAATCTATCTTCTCCTATATAAAGCCTGACTTTATTCATGATATCTGGTCTTTCTAATTTTTTCAATTGAGATGTTTCTGAATTTTTAATATGAAGTTTAGAGAAAAATCTCATCATGTGTCTCATGCATCTTATTCCATAGCAGGAGAAACTGTGTTACAGCTAGGTGATAATGGAAAAAATTTATAATAAAAAAATATTTCCCCTGTGGGTACCTTATTTTTGATAAAAAAAAAAAAAAGGCAAGAATATACAATGGGACAAAGATAGCCTGTTCAATAAATGGTGCTGGGAAAACCAGACAGCTACATGTAGAAGAATGAAATTAGAGCACTTTCTAACACCATACACAAAGATAAACTCAAAATGGATTAAAGACCTAAATGTAACACCAGAAACTATAAAACTTTTAGAGGAAACCATAGGCAGAACACTTGATTATATAAATCAAAGATCCTCTATGACCCACCTCCTAGAGTAATGGAAATAAAAACAAAAATAAACAAGTGGGACTTAATTAAACTTATAGCTTTTGCACAAAAAAAGAAACCACAGACAAGGTGAAAAGACAACCCTCAGAAAGGGAGACAATAACAGCAAATGAAACAACTGACAAAGGATTAATTTTCAAAATATACAAGCAGCTCATACAACAGGGAAGCAAACAACCCAATCAAAAAGATCGAAACAGACATTTCTCCAAAGAAGACATACAGATGGCTAACAAACACATGAAAAAATGCTTAACATTGCTCATTATTAGAGAAATGCAAGTCAAAACAACAATGATATATCACCTTATACCAGTCAGAATGGCCATCATCAAAAAGTCTACAAACAATAACTTTTGGAGAGTGTATGGAGAAAAGGGAACACTCTTGCACTGTTCATGGGAATATAAATTGATCCAGCCACCATGGAAGACAGTATGGAGATTCCCTTAAAAACTAGGAATAAAAGCACCATATGACTAGCAATCCTAATATTAGGCATACATCCTGAAGAAACCACAATTAAAAATGACACATGTACCCCAATGTTCATTGCAGCACTATTTACAATAGTTAAAACATGGAAGCATCCTAGAAGTCCATGGACAAATTAACGGATAAAGAAGACTTGGTGTGTGTGTGTGTGTGTGTGTGTGTGTGTGTGTATGTATATATATGTATACACAATGGAATATTACTTGGCCATATAAAAGGAACACATTTGAGTCAGTTCTGATGAGGTGAATGATCCTAGAGCTGACTATACTGAAAGAAGTAAGTCAGAAAGAGAAAGATAAATATCATATACTAACACATACATAATAGAAACTAGAAAGATGATATTGATGAAATTATTTGCAGGGTAGAAATGGAGACACGGACATAGAGAACAGACTTATGAACACAGCATGGTGGGGAGGAAAGAGAGGGTGAGATATATGTAGAGAGTAACATGGAAACTTATGTTAGCATGTATAAAATAGACAGCCAATGGCAATGTTCTCTATGTCTTAGGGAACTCAAACAAGGGCTCTGTAACAACCTAGAGAGATGGGCTGGGGAGGGAGATGGGAGAAAGTCTCAAGAGAGAGGGGACATATACATACATACGGCTTATTCATGTTGACGTTTGACAGAAATCAACAGAATTCTGTAAAGTAATTATCCTTCAATTAAATATAAATAAACAAAAGCTTTTCCAACAAATTTGTAGTTTTGGCAGTAAAACTCATCATTTGAAGTGAGATTAACCATGGTTTTAAAGTCTACAATGTAGAAGAGTTTTATGAAGTTTATTTGAAATAATAAAAATCAATAAAATTGTACTCTGGAAGGCTATTCACCTAAATTAACATATGAGGACATTGTACAAAATGTTGTTGAACACTATTTGAAATTGAATTAGAGCAATTCCAAGAATGTTTTCCCTGATTCCAAATCTCTATTTAAAAAATGATTATGATGTTTTAGAGAAACAACCATGAAAATTAAGGATTGTCAAATAAGGTGTTATTGGATTCTGAAGCTTAATAATAATATTTTTGTTTAAATCTGTCTCAAAGAAATAACACAGTGAATTGAAGTAATGAAAAGTTTTTAAGATTTTACTTTGATATTGCTCAAACTCAGTGTATAAATTTCTTTTTAAACAAAAATATTATTTTATTATTTTTTTAAAAAATATTATTATAGAGAATCTGATTATTTTTCCTTGGAGATAGTTAGGATCATTGATAGGGAAATTTACAGTTTAGTTTGATCTAATGAATAATAAAGATACACTAAATATAGATAAACTGCCTATGGTTTCAAACAAAATATAATATCTGAATTGTTTATAGACACTAAATTCCTTTGTGATTTAAAAGAGAAAGTTATATTTATTAGAAAAATAAAAGGCATGAAGACAGGAGTAGTTAACTTGGTCAGATTATGTAAATAGCGCTACCTTAGGCAAGAAAATATATCCAGTTCCACTAACTTTCAGAATATTAATTGCTCATAAATGTTCATGAATTTATGTGTCACATTAATGGACTTGTTTGAACATGCACAAATTATTCATTATTCAACTGCCAGTAATTATGCTGCAGATTTTTCATTCTATACTTCTGCACATTATGTAAACTAACCTAGCTGACGCCTTGTCACTGATTCAGAATTCTGCATTTAAGTTTAAACAAAGTAGTTACTATAATAATTGTAATTCACTTTTCTTTTTCTCAAAGCAAGGAAGGATGCAAAATGTGTTGGAAGATTTGTATTCATTCAGTGATAAGTATTAATATACTTTAAATTTTTCCTGTATGGATAAAAACTGTTCAAATTTATGGGTTTGCTCATTCAATAACATTTATATGGTTGTCATGAATGTTTAAAGAACAGATATTGAAAACTACATGTTAATTTAAATATATATGGCAAAACAATCCACTGAACGACTAAGTAGTGTATGTGTCATTATCTATTTTGCTTCCCTACATACCAAAATTGTTTCAAAATTATCCACTTATATTGTAAAAAACCTTTTATATATATTTAAGTGTTCAAACAAAAAAAAAAAAACGAGTTTCAGTTCAGTTCAGTCCTTCAGTCGTGTCTGACTCTTTGTGACCCCATGGACTGTAGACCGCCATTATCCTCTGTCCATGGAATTCTCTGGGCAAGAATCAGTCCAGTTCAGTCACTTATCATGTCCGACTCTTTGTGACACCATGGACTGCAGCATGCAAGGCCTCCCTGTCCATCACCAATTCCCAGAGTTTACTCAAACTCATGTCCATTGAGGTGGTGATGCCCTCCAACCATCTCATCCTCTGTCATCCCCTTCTCCTCCTGCCCTCAATCTTGCCCAGCATCAGGGTCTTTTCCCATGAGTCAGCTCTTTGCATTAGGTGACCAAAGTATTGGAGTTTCACCTTCAACGTCAGTCCTTCCAATGAATATTCAGGACTGATTTCCTTTAGGATGGACTAGTTGGATCTCCTTGCAGTCCAAGAGACTCTCAAGAGTCTTCTCCGACACCACAGTTCAAAAACATCAATTCTATGGCATTCAGCTTTCTTTATAGTCCAACTCATATCCATACATGACTACTGGATAAAGCTTTGACTAGTGGACCCTTGTTGGCAAAGTAATATCTCTGCTTTTTAATAAGCTGTCTAGGTTGGTCATAACTTTTCTTCCAAGGAGTGAGCATCCTTTAATTTCATGGCTGCAGTCACCATCTGCAGTGATTTTGGAGCCCCCCAAAATAAAGTCAGCCACTGTTTCCATTATTTTCCCATTTATTTGCCATGAAGTGATGGGAACGGATGCCATGATCTTAGTTTTCTGAATATTGAGTTTTAAGCCAAATTTTTCACTCTCCTATTTCACTTTCATCAAGAGACTCTAGTTCTTCTTCACTTTCTGCCATAAGGGTGGTGTCATCTGCATATCTGAGGTTATTGATATTTCTCCTGGCAATCTTGATTCCAGCATATGCTTCATCCAATACAGCATTTCTCATGATGTACTCTGCATAGAAGTTAAATAAGCAGAGTGACAATATACAGCCTTGATGGACTCCTTTCCCTATTTGGAATCTGTTGCTTCATGTCCAGTTCTAACTATTGCTTCTTGACCTGCATACATATTTCTCAAAATGTAGGTCAGGTGGTCTGGTATTCCCATCTCTTTCAGAATTTTCCACAGTTCTGACTGTGTGGTGATCCACACAGTCAAAGACCTTGGCATAGTCACTAAATCAGAAATAGATCTTTTTCTGGAACTCTGTTGCTTTTTTAATAATCCAACAGATGTTAACAATTTGATCTCTGGTTCCTTTGCCTTTTCTAAATCCAGCTTGAACATCTGGAAGTTCACAGTTTACCTACTGTTGAAGCCTGGCTTGGAGAATTTTGAGCATTACTTTGCTAGCATGTGAGATGAGTGCAATTGTGTGGTAGTCTGAGCTTTCTTTGGCATTGCCTTTCTTTTTGATTGAAGTGAAACCTGAACTTTTCCATTCCTGCAGCCACTGAAGAGTTTTCCAAATTTGCTGGCATATTGAGTGCAGCACTTTCATAGCATCATCTTTCAGGATTTGAAAGAGCTCAATTAGAATTCCATCACCTCCATTAGCTTCCGTTTGTCTTCTCTTTCCTGCATTGACAGGCAGATTCTTTACCACTGCACCAAATGGGAAGCTCTTTTAGTTGTATATTAGTTGATAGAAACTAAAACAATAAGAATTGGACCTATTTAAAACATTATTTTAATAACTGTACTGTTCATTATGTATAAACTACCTGAAAGGCCCTCTGCCTTCAGGACAGAGGGCTGAAGAATTGATGCCTTTGAACTGTGATCTTGGAAAAGATTCCTGAAATTCCCTTGGACAGCAAGGAGATCAAACCAGTCAATCTTAAGGGAAATCAACCCTGAATATTTGTTGAAAGGAGTGATGCTGAAGTTGAAACTACAATATTTTAGTCATCTGATGCGAATAGCCAACACATTGGAGAAGTGCCTGATGCTGGGAAGGATTTAGCACAGAAGGAGAAGAGGTCATGAGAGGATGAGATGGCTAGATGACATCACCGATGCAATGGACATGAACTTGGGCAAACTTTGGAGATGGCAAGGGACAGGGAGGCCTGGCATGCCTCCATGCAAACATGGGGTTGCAAACAGTCAGACACGACTGGGCTACTGAACAACAAGCATTTTTTTAATACATTTTTCAAGACGGAAGTCTTTGGGGATCTGAATTTGAAACCCTCTAGTAATCACAGTACTGACCAATCTGAAAACCTCTACTCAGAAGAACTCTGATAAACAGAATAGTGCTATTCTGCATCATTAAGTTGTATTCATATGCTCAGAATTTTTTTTTCTTTGCATGCTTTGAATCAGTGGAGTCAGCTGCGATATAGCTAAGGGTTATCTTTGATCAGTTTCTTCCTTTTTCTTTTTCTAACTCTAGCCCTCTGAAATACAAGCCTGGTGCCCTCTGCACTGTACCCTCTGCACTGCACTGGCCCATTGCACTGTACCTACTATTCAAGTAAAATAAAATACATACCGTCAAGAAAAACTGTATATAATGCATGATCCGGTGTTTTAATAAAAACTCTGAATATCAGTAAGCCTTGAAATGTTATTTCTGGCCCAATTACATGTAGAACAGGCATTTAATTTGTGTTCAAACAGTTTGAGGAACATTCTTATGTGATTTCATTATCTCCCATTTTGAAAGACCTAAAAGAATATAAGCTCCTTAATTGAAAGGTTTTATTTTTAAAATATGACGCCAGGTAGAAATACAACGTTTAGTAATTAATATTTCTCCTTCTGAATTACAATAAAAAGTCCTGAGGGCAAAAATATTTTCTGTCTTGCTCTCCACAGTATTTCTAACACAATGTATGCAAACAATAACTATTTCTGAATTAAATAATTATTTGCTAATATGTGCTTCTTATATGTATATATATGACAGATTTATATAAACCCTTTTTCTATAAACCTTAGATTTTTTTAGCAAGTGCTATGGTCTGAGTATTTGTATCCCCTGCAAACTGATATGTTAATCCTAATATCCAATGTGGTGGCATTAGAAGGTGGGCCATTTTGGTAGCCTTTGGGTCATGATGGTTGAGCCCTCATAAATGGGTTTAGTGCCTCTAAGAGATCCTAGTCTCATCCACACGTGAGGACACAGAGATAAGGTGTGGCCTTGTCGTCACCTTAATCTTGGACTTTTTAACCTAGAGAACTGTGTTAAATAAATTTGTGTTGTTTATTAAGCCATCTAGTCTGTGATATTTTGTTATAGCAGTTGAAGGAACTAAGACAAAGTATTTTCCATTTGTATATTTTCTAGATCCCAACTACTGAATGCAAACTATTTTTTATTTTTTTTAATTTTTATTTTTACCTTATTTTACTTTACAATACTGTATTGGTTTTGCCATACATTGACATGGATCCACCACGGTTGTACATGTGTTCCCAAATATGAACCCCCTCCCACCTCCCTCCCCATAACATCTCTCTGGGTCATCCCCATGCACCAGCCCCAAGCATCCTGCATCCTGCATCAGACATAGACTGGCAATTCTTTTCTTACATGATAGTATACATGTTTCTATGCCATTCTCCCAAATCATCCCACCCTCTCCCTCTCCCTCTCCCTCTCCCTCAGAGTCCAAAAGTCCGCTCTACACATCTGTGTCTCTTATGTTGTCTCACATACAGGGTCATCATTGCCATCTTTCTAAATTCCATATATATGTGTTAGTATACTGTATTGGTGTTTTTCTTTCTGGCTTACTTCACTCTGTATAATAGGCTCCAGTTTCATCCATCTCATTAGAACTGATTCAAATGTATTCTTTCTAATGGCCGAGTAATACTCCATTGTGTATATGTACCACAGCTTTCTTATCCACTCATCTGCTGATGGACATCTAGGTTGTTTCCATGTCCTGGCTATTATAAACAGTGCTGCGATGAACATTGGGGTACATGTGTCTCTTTCAATTCTGGTTTCCTCGGTGTGTATGACCAGGAGTGGGATTGCTGAGTCAACTCAAAATGGATTAAAGATCTAAATGTAAGATCAGAAACTATAAAACTCCTAGAGGAGAACATAGGCAAAACACTCTCCGACATAAATCACAGCAGGATCCTCTATGGTCCACCCCCCAGAATTCTGGAAATAAAAGCAAAAATAAACAAATGGGATCTAATTAAAATTAAAAGCTTCTGCACAACAAAGAAAATATAAGCAAGGTGAAAATACAGCCTTCTGAATGGGAGAAAATAATAGCAACTGACAAACAGCTAATCTCAAAAATATACAAGCAACTTATGTAGCTCAATTCCAGAAAAATAAATGACCCAATCAAAAAATGGGCCAAAGAACTAAATAGACATTTCTCCAAAGAAGACATATGGATGGCTAACAAACACATGAAAAGATGCTCAACATCACTCATTATTAGAGAAATGCAAATCAAAACCACAATGAGGTACCACTTCACACCAGTCAGAATGTCTGCGATCCAAAAGTCAGTAAGCAATAAATGCCGGAGAGGATGTGGAGAAAAGGGAACCCTCCTACACTGTTGGTGGGAATGCAAACTAGTACAGCCACTATAGAGAACAGTGTGGAGATTCCTTAAAAAATTGCAAACAAACTTTTAAAAGAATTAATTCATTTATTTTAACTGGAGGCTAATTACTTTACAATATTGTGGTGGTTTTTGTCATATATTGACGTGAATCAGCCATGGGTATACATGTGTCCCCCATCTTGAACCCCCTCCCAACTCTCTCCCAATCCCATCCCTCAGGGTTGTTCCAGTGTACCAGCTTTGAGTGCCTTGTTTCATGCATCAAACTTGGACTGGTGATCTATTTCACATATGAAGGTGAGGGCGGGATAATTTGAGAGAATAGCATTGAAACATGTATATTACCATATGTGAATGCAAACTATTTTTAAATTTCCAGTATTTATTTATGATACAAGTACTACATGTCATTGTTGTCGATTTGCTAAGTTATGTCCAGCTCTTTGCATCCCCATGGATGGCAGCATTCCAAGCTCTGCTGTCCTCCACTATCTCCTAGAGTTTGTTCAAATTCATGTCCATTGAGTCATTGATGCTGTCTAATCATCTCACCCTCTGGCACCTCCTTCTCCTTTTGCCTTCCATCTGTCCCAGCATCAGGGTCTTTCCCAATGAATTGGCTCTTTGTATCAAGTGGCCAAAGTTATGGAACTTCAGCTCAGTATCAGCCCTTTCAGTGAATATTCAGGGTTGATTTTCTTTAGAATTGACTGGTCTGATCTCCTTGCTGTCGAAGGGATTTATAAGAATCTTCTCCAGCAACACAATTCAAAAGAATCAATTCTTCAGTGCTGAGCCTATTTTATAGTCGAAATTCCAACATCTATACATGATTACTGGAAAAATGATAGCTTTGACTATATAGACCTTTGTCAGCAAAGTGATATCTCTGTTTTTTAATATGCTGTGTAAATTTGTTGTAGCTTTTCTTCCAAGGAGTAAACATATTTTAATTTTATGGATACATGCACTGTTGGCAGTGATTTTGGAGGCCAAGAAAAGAAAATCAGTCACAGATTCCACTTTTCCCTTCTATTTGCCATGAAGTGATGGAACCAGGTGCCATGATCTTAGTTGAGTTTTAAGCCACCTTTTTCACTCTCATCTGTCACCTTCATCAAGAGGCTCTTCAGTTCCTCTTCACTTTCTGCCATTAGAGTATTATCATCTGTATATCTGAGATTGTTGACATTTCTCCTTGTAATTTTGATTCTAGCTTGTGGTTCATACCATCTGGCATTTCACATAATGTACTGTGCACATAAGTTAAATGAATAGCATGACAACATACTGTCTTATTGTAGTCCTTTCCCAACTTTGAACCAGTCAGTTGTTCCATGTCCAGTTCTAACTGTTGCTTCTTGTCCTGCCTAGAAGTTTCTCAGGAGACAGTTAAGGTGGTCTGGTACTCCCATCTATTTTCAAGAATTTTCCAGTTTGTTGTGACCCACAGAGTCAAAGGCTTTTGTGTAGTCAATAAAGAAGAATTGGATGTTTTTTCCTGGAACTCCCTTGCTTTCTCCATGATACAACAAATACTGGCAATTTGATCTCTGGTCTCTCTGCCTTTTCTAAACCCAGCTTGTACGTCCAGAAGTTCTCGGTTCACATAAGGCTGCAGCCTAGTTTGAAGGATTTTGAGCATAACCTTACTGACATGTGAAATGAAAACAATCATACAGTACTTAGAACACTCTTTGGCATTGCCTTTCTTTGGGACTGAAATGAAAACCAACCTTTTCCAGTCTTATGGTCATTACTGAGTTTTCTGAATTTGTTGACATATTTGCAGCACATTAACAACATCATCTTCTAGAATTTTAAATATCTCAGCTCAAATTCTATGACCTCCACTAGCTTTGTTTGTAGTGATGCTTCCTAAAGCCCACTTGACTTTACATACTCCAGGATCTGGCTCTAGTTGAGTGATCTCACCATCATGGTTATCCTGGTCATTAAGATCTTTTTTTCTCTAGTTCTTCTCTGTATTTTTGCCACCTCTTCCAATCTGTTCTGCTTCTGTTAGATCCTTTCCATTTTTCTCCTTTATCATGTCTACTTTCATGAAATATTCCCTTGATATGTTGAATTTTCTTGAAAAGATGTCTAGTCTTTTTCCCATTCTATTTTTTTTTTCTCTATTTCTTTGCATTGTTCATTGAAGAAGGCCTTCTTATCTCTCCTTGTTATTCTCTGGAAGTCTGCATTCAGTTGGTTATAACTATAAATAGTACACGTATTATTTTCTATAGCACATTTTTCTTTTTCACTATCTAAAGCAGTGCATTTTAAAATGAGGATATAAGTAATAGTTTCTGCTAAGAGTCTTACATTATGACAAAAGTGTATGTGTGCTCAGTCATGTCCAACTCCTAGTGACTCTATGGACTGTAGCCTGCCAGGCTCCCCTGTCCATTCAATTTTCCAGGCAAGACTACTGGAGTGGATTGCCAGAATACTGGGATGGATTGCCATTTCCTCCTCCAGGGTTTTTTCCTGACCCAGGGTTCAAACCTGCATCTGCTGTGTCTCCTGCATTGCAGGCAGATTCTTAATTCCTTGAACAATCAGGGAATAATTTCTATAATTTTTCTTTTGATGGTATACTTCTTTCTTGCTTATCATTTTTGCTTGGAGGTAGAAAAAGCAGAAATTGAGATTGTTTCCACTGAATTCATCATTCTAAATCAACTGTTCAAAAGAGTGACTTAGGGATTCTATCTGTTGTTGAGCTTCCCTGGTAGCTCAGTAAAGAATCTGCCTGCCAATGCAGGAGATCTTGATTTGATCCATGGATTGGGCAGATCACTTGGAGAAGGAAATGACAACTCACTCTACTATTCTTGTGTGGGAAATCCCATCGACAGAGGAGCCTGGTGGGCTACAGTCCATGGGGTCACAAGAGTTGAACAAAACTTAATGACTAAAGAAGAACAATCAGTTGTTACTCATTATTCTTATATAATTCTGGCACTTGTGAAAGCAGTTAAGGGTGCATCTGCAATCTCTCAGTATCTACTGTTGATGTGTTGATCTCTGCCTTCTTCTCTTGGGTAATTTTATAGTACTCTGTCACTGCACCCAGCCATCATATTGTGAGGAAGCTCAAGAAACTCACACAGAGAAGGGTGGAGACCCACGGAAGATTGCCCAACCTAAACTCCTAGTTGACAGACAGCAATAATTTACCAGTCTTATGAGTGACTACTCTGGGAAGAGGATGTCCTAGCTCCAGTAGAGCTACATAACTTATCACACTGATGCTACACGAAGCTGAAACAAGACATAATGCCAGATCATGCCCAAATTGAAGATTTGTGAACAAAGTAAATTAATGATTGTTGTTGTTGCAAGCCACTACATTTTGGAGTTATATGACAATGGATCATCAAACTCTTTTTGTCCCCCAAAACATCTTTATCATATCATAACCCACTGGTTTTACTGCTGAATTGTGGTGACATGCTAGTCACCAGAGATTAGTATCACTTCAAAACGAGTATCCTAATAATTCCAATAAAGAATCCGATTCCATTTTCGCTAATGTAAAATGGATATAAATACACTTAAGGAAATTTAACAAAGGAGTCAGAGTACAGAATATTGGATTCACTGCAGGAGATACTAAGTTTTCCCTTGTATTGAGGGATTCTGAGAACGTAAATAGACTTGTATCTGAAACAATTAAGAAGCCATAAATCCCTTCTATGTCAAGTTAAATTACATATCTACTAATCACACCTGGAACTGATCCATCAATATATGCCAAGAGATTTCTTAATAAATTGCCCATCCATCAGAATACTTTATTTACTCATTTCTCCTTGATTTATTGTGGTAGTGAGTCCACATTCAGTTCAGTTTGGTCGCTTAGTCGTGTCCGACTCTTTGCGACCCCATGAATCGCAGCACGCCAGGCCTCCCTGTTCATCACCATCTTCCGGAGTTCACTCAGACTCACGTTCATCGAGTCTGTGATGCCATCCAGCAATCTCATCTGCTGTCGTCCCCTTCTCCTCCTGCCCCCAATCCCTCCCAGCATCAGAGTCTTCTCCAATGAGTCAATTCTTCGCATGAGGTGGCCAAAGTACTGGAGTTTCAGCTTTAGCATCATGCCTTCCAAAGAAATCCCAGGGTTGATCTCCTTCAGAATGGACTGGTTGGATCTCCTTGGAGTCCAAGGGACTCTCAAGAGTCTTCTCCAACACCACACTTCAAAAGTATCAATTCTCTGGTGCTCAGCCTTCTTCACAGTCCAACTCTCACATCCATACATGACCACAGGAAAAACCATAGCCTTGACTAGACAGACCTTAGTCGGCAAAGTAATGTCTCTGCTTTTGAATATGCTATCTAGGTTGTTCATCACTTTTCTTCCAAGGAGTAAGCGTCTTTTAATTTCATGGCTGCAATCACCATCTGCAGTGATTTTGGAACCCAAAAAAAGAGAGTCTGAAACTGTTTCCACTGTTTCCCCATCTATTTCCCATGAAGTGATGGGACCGGATGCCATGATCTTCGTTTTCCGAATGTTGAGCTTTAAGCCAACTTTTTCGCTCTCCTCTTTCACTTTCATCAAGAGGCTTTTAGCTCCTCTTCACTTTCTGCCATAAGGGTGGTGTCATCTGCATATCTGAGGTTATTGATATTTCTCCTGGCAATCTTGATTCCAGCTTGTGTTTCTTCCAGTCCAGCGTTTCTCATGATATACTCTGCGTATAAGTTAAATAAGCAGGGTGACAATATACAGCCTTGATGTACTCCTTTTCCTATTTGGAACCAGTCTGTTGTTCCATGTCCAGTTCTAACTGTTGCTTCCTGACCTGCATACAGATTTTTCAAGGGGCAGGTCAGGTGGTCTAGTATTCCCATCTCTTTCAGAATTTTCCACAGTTTATTGTGATCCACACGGTCAAAGGCTTTGGCATAGTCAATAAAACAGAAAGATATGTTTTTCTGGAACTCTCTTGCTTTTTCCATGATCCAGCAGATATTAGCAATTTGATCTTTGGTTCCTCTGCCTTTTCTAAAACTAGCTTGAACATCTGGAAGTTCACGGTTCATGTATAGCTGAAGCCTGGCTTGGAGAATTTTGAGCATTACTTTACTAGCATGTGAGATGAGCGCAATTGTGCACTAGTGTGAGCATTCTTTGCCATTGCCTTTCTTTGGGATTGGAATGAAAACTGACCTTTTCCAGTCTTGTGGCCACTGCTGAGTTTTCCAAATTTGCTGGCATATTGAGTGCAGCACTTTCACAGCATCATCCTTCAGGATTTGAAATAGCTCCACTGGAATTCCATCACCTCCACTAGCTTTGTTCATAGTGGTGCTTTCTAAGGCCCACTTGACTTCACATTCCAGGATGTCTGGGTCTATATGAGTGATCACACCATCGTGATTATCTGGGTCATGAAAATCCTTTTTGTACAGTTCTTCAGTGTATTCTTGCCATCTTTTCTTAATATCTTCTGCTTCTGTTAAGTCCATAACATTTCTGTCCTTCATCGAGCCCATCTTTGCAGGAAATGTTCCCTTGGTATCTCTAATTTCTTGAAGAGATCTCTAGTTTTTCCCATTCTGTTGTTTTCCTCTATTTCTTTGCATTGATTGTTGAAGAAGGCTTTCTTATCTCTTCTAGCTTTTCTTTGAAACTCTGCATTCAGATGCTTATATCTTTCCTTTTCTCCTTGGTTTTTCACTTCTCTTCTTTTCACAGCTATTTGTAAGCCCTCCCCGGACAGCCATTTTGCTTTTTTGCATTGCTTTTCCATGGAGTTGGTCTTGATCCCTGTCTCCTGTACAATGTCACGAACCTCATTCCATATTTCATCAGGCACTCTATCCATCAGATCTAGGCCCTTAAATCTATTTCTCACTTCCACTGTGTAATCATAAGGGATTTGATTTAGGTCATACCTGAATGGTCTAGCCGTTTTCCCTGTTTTCTTCAATTTCAGTCTGAATTTGGTAATAAGGAGTTCATGATCTGAGCCACAGTCAGCTCGTGGTCTTGTTTTTGTTGACTGTATAGAGCTTCTCCATCTTTGGCTGCAGAGAATATAATCAATCTGATTTCGGTGTTGACCATCTGGTGATGTCCATGTGTAGAGTCTTCTCCTGTGTTGTTGGAAGAGGGTGTTTGCTATGACCAGTGCATTTTCTTGGCAAAACTCTATTAGTCTTTGCCCTACTCATTCTGTATTCCAAGGCCAAATTTGCCTGTTACTCCAGGTGTTTCTTGACTTCCTACTTATGCATTCCAGTCCCCTATAATGAAAAGGACACTTTTGGGGGGTGTTAGTTCTAAAAGGTCTTGTAGGTCTTCATAGAACCGTTCAACTTCAGCTTCTTCAGCGTTACTGGTTGAGGCATAGATTTGGATTACTGTGATATTCAATGGTTTGTCTTGGAAACGAACAGAGATCATTCTGTCGTTTTTGAGATTGCATCCAAGTACTGCATTTCGGACTCTTTTGTTGACCATGATGGCTACTCCATTTCTTCCAAGGGATTCTTGCCCACATTACTAGATATAATGGTCATCTGAGTTAAATTCACCCATTCCAGTCCATTTTAGTTCACTGATTCCTAGAATGTCGACGTTCACTCTGCCATCTCTTATTTGACCACTTCTAATATGCCTTGCTTCATGGACCTGACATTCCAGGTTCCTATGCAATGTTGCTCTTTACAGCATCAGACCTTGCTTCTTTCACCAGTCACATCCACAGCTGGGTATTGTTTTTGCTTTGGCTCTATCCCTTCATTCTTTCTGGAGTTATTTCTCCACTGACCTCCAGTAGCATATTGGGCACCTACTGACCTGGGGAGTTCCTCTTTCAGTATCCTATCATTTTGTCTTTTCATACCGTTCATGGGATTCTCAAGGCAAGTGAGTTAACTATCATGACCAACCTCTTGGGGCTTCCCAGATGGCTCAGTGTGGTAAAGAATCCACTGGCTAATGCAGGAGACTCAGGAGCCTGAGAAACAGGTTCAATCTCTGTGCTACCTGAATCCCAGTAATCTCATTGAGGCAAGAATTCCTGATTTCCCTGTCAACATCCTCTGCAGGCAGCCATCGTAGAGCTTTCTGAGGATGCTCAACTATACATCTATCAATACCCTGATGAAAAAAGTGTCCTGCTGTCCCTCTCAGATCTTATGGTGAAGAAATGGCTAAGTAATTTGAACATACTATAGGCCCAGCTCCCTAAAACTTTGGACTCCTTCCTTTAATTTTTCAGAAAAGCCCTGACAATTCATTCTCATTGAATAATGTCGAATATTTAGTCCAAGTTTTATAGCCAAACTGGCAGAATACTATTGCCACTACAAGGTGGCAATATATGAATATCAATTAGTATATTAATTCTGAACAAATAAATATATATTGTACTAGGTTTTTTTTTTTTTTTTTGCAGAAAACAAACTACTACAACCTCAGTGGCTTAAAGATCATGTATTTGCTATTTCAAGTTTTCCATGGATCCTCTGGTTCCCAGGTTCTTACAGGTTATGACTAGAGGCTGCTAAGATTCTAGAGGCAAACAGCAGTCATACAAGTCCCATCCAGCTTCTCCATGGTTAGTTCCTAATACGACAGTCTTCTTCTCTAAAACTAGCAAGAAAAATCTCATGTTTCAGGATGTTAACATGAATTTTCATATAACAGAAACTTGGGGCTTCTCTGTTGGCTCAGACAGTAAATAATCTGACTGGATGCATGTGACGTGGGTTTGATCTCTGGGTGGGGAATATTCCCTGGAGAGAAAAATGGCAAGCCACTCCAGTATTCTTGCCTGGAGAATTCCATGGACAGAGGAGCCTGGCAGACTACAGTCCATGGGGTTGCAGAGAGTCAGAAACAACTGAGCAACTAACACACACACACACACACACACACACACACACACACACAATCAAAGGTGATCTCTTGGTATCTTTGTTATATTTCATTTAGACACAAGTCACAATTGCCTCCCATATTCAAAGAAGAGGATTTTATAAACTGAATCACTAGGGGTCACTATGGGGTCACTAGGGGTGAGGCTGCTGTAATAATGATCATGCTGTCACTTCAGTCGTGTCTGACTCTATGCAACCCTATGGACTTGTAGCTCACCAGGTTTCTCTGTCCGTGGGATTCTCCAGGCAAGACTATTGGGGAGGTTTGCCATGATCCTCCCCAGGGACCTTCATGACTCAGGAATTGAACACGAGTCCTTTGTGTCGCCTGTATTGAGAGGCAGGTTGTTTACCACTAGCACCACCTGGGAAGCCCCATGATATTGATCAGTTGAAATTTTCCTCTTACCTACAGTATAAGCCCCATGGAAGAAATAACTTTGTTGAAGAAATAAAATAATTCAGCAAAATTCTAACAGTCTTACATATGGTATCTTGTGTGTATTTCATACCCATTTGAACTTTAAAAAGTTGTAATTGCATATACATGTTTGAGGAAAATCAAAGTGCCTGATTTTCTGAAATAATGCTATAGAGTTTTGTTTCTTGTTTTGTAATCACTCTGTGTTTATAATATGTAAAACATAAGAATAAAAATGAAGATCTGATTAGATCAGCAGTTACTGGATCAGATTTTATCTGGTATTCATTCCAACAGTATATTTCTCTCTAGCTCCTGACATGTACTTGATTTCAATCCTAAAACATCACATGTTTTAGCAGGAGTTTAAAATAGTTATCTTCCAGTTAGAATGCAGGCAGTGATGGATGCAAGTTGGTTCCCTGGGGACCTTGTTAGAGAAAATCACTCATATGTTCAGTGAACATTTGAACAAATGGACCTGCTGTTCTACCTAATGCTAGTGCAATTCCTTGATATATGGTCACTGTGTGTGACAATTGATACTGTCATTTACTTCAGAATCATAACGTTTCTAAACTCAAGTCATAAAAGCTGTATATTAATGCTTCTTTAAGAGGTTATCACAAATCAGAAAAATATATGAATAATTCTGGTCCAGCCAGTTATTAAATTAAAATAAATGCATGCCCATAGTTGCAGGAATTAAAACACTATTTAATACATTTTTGTATTAAGGTATTCTGGAAAGCTCCAGTTGAGCATGCCTCCTGGTGGATTCTATTTTTTAGGCAACAGGTGATACACCTTTTGCTGCTATTGATAGGATTGTCTAACCATCAGAGAGCATGAATCTACTATGGCTTGTGCAAAGCTGCCAACAGTAATTTTAATCTGAGTGTCATGGCCTAAAGTAAATTGTTTCATTTTATTTCCGTTTATAATATACTAACTATTCCATGAGATATCTTTGTGGATCAAGCCTAAAGTTTGTTTAGGTGTTTAATACAAAAGCTAAAAATTAAATGTCGGTATACTTTTATAACAATACACAGCTTCCCTAATGGCACTTTTATAATAGATTCAAATTACAGTTAACCTGCTTTCAAAAGGAAAAGATTTTCCAAAATGCATTGCAAAGATTTTATGTGGCTATTTGATACCATATTCAATACTCAAATAAGAAATCATAGAATAATATGATTTCTTCTTTAATAAACGGGAATAACAACTGAAATTTTTTAGGCTCCAAAATCACTGCAAATGGTGATTGCAGTCATGAAATTAAAAGACATTTACTCCTTGGAAGGAAAGTTATGATCAACCTAGATAACATATTGAAAAGCACAGACATTACTTTGCCAACAAAGATCCGTCTAGTCAAGGCTATGGTTTTTCCAGTGGTCATATATGGATGTGAGAGTTGGCCTGTGAAGAAAGCTGAGCACTGAAGAATTGATGCTTTTGAAGTGTGGTGTTGGAGAAGACTCTTGAGAGTGCCTTGGACTGCAAGGAGATCCAACCAATCCATTCTGAAGGAGATCAGCCCTGGGATTTCTTTGAAAGGACTGATGCCAAAGCTGAAAATCCAGTACTTTGGCCACCTGATGCAAACAGGTGACTCATTGGAAAAGACTCTGATGCAGGGAGGGATTGGGGGCAGGAGAAGAAGAGGAAGACAGAGGATAAGATGGCTGGATGGCATCACTGACTCTATGGACATGAGTTTGGGTGAACTCTGGAAGTTGATGATGGACAGGGAGGCCTGGCGAGCTGCAATTCATGGGGTTGCAAAGAGTCGGACATGACTGAGCGACTGAACTGAACTGAAAACCAGAAACTTAAGTAATCCAAAAAATGTGTTTGGCATTACAATTTGACTTAGTCACTTAATTTAAATAAATATCACTTCAATTCTAGTAATTGAGTACATTATCATAGATTGAAGTCAAAGCTGATGAAGTAAATGCCTCTGTATCAATTGATCAGCTGCGTTTTTCTCTCCCAGTAAGCACATTATAGCTATTATCACAAACATAGACAGTCCAGTGGCTTGATCTGGCTTCAAAATCTTCTCTCACAAATGCCGGGGATTAAATGGACACATCCAATAGGTTTCAGTAATCTGAATATTAAGAAATAAGAAATAGTTTCTAGTCTTATGCTTAGATCTTTAATCCATTTTGAGTTTATTTTTGTGTATTGTGTTAGAAAGTGTTCTAGTTTCATTCTTTTACAAGTGGTTGACCAGTTTTCCCAGCTCCACTTGTTAAAGAGATTGTCTGTAATCCATTGTATATTTTTGTCTCCTTTGTCAAAGATAAGGTGTCTATAGATGCATGGATTTACCTCTGGGCTTTCTATTTTGTTCCATTGATCTATATTTCTGTCTTTGTGCCAGTACCATACTGTCTTGATGACTGTGGCTTTGTAGTGGAGCTTGAAGTCAGGCAGGTTGATTCCTTCAGTTCTATTCTTCTTTCTCAAGATTGCTTTGTCTATTCGAGGTTTTTTGTATTTCCATACAAATTGTGAAATTATTTGTTCTAGCTCTGTGAAGAATACCGTTGGTAGCTTGATAGGGATTGTATTGAATCTATAAATTGCTTTGGGTAGTATACTCATTTTCACTGTATTGATTCTTCTGATCCATGAACATGGTATATTTCTCCATCTATTAGTGTCCTCTTTGATTTCTTTCACCAGTGCTTTATAGTTTTCTATAAATAGGTCTTTAGTTTTCTTAGCTAGATATATTCCTAAGTATTTTGTTCTTTACGTTGCAATGGTGAATGGAATTGTTTCTTTAATTTCTCTTTCTATTTTCTCATTATTAGTGTATAGGAATGCAAGGGGTTTCTGTGTGTTGATTTTATATCCTGCAGCTTTACTATATTCATTGATTAGCTCTAATAATTTTCTGGTGGAGTCTTTGGGGTTTTCTATGTAGAGGATCATGTCATCTGCAAATAGTGGGAGTTTTTACAATGAGGCACCATCTCACGCCAGTCAGAATGGCTGCAATCCAAAAGTCGATAAGCAATAAATGCTGGAGAGGGTGTGGAGGAAAGGGAACACTCTTACACTGTTGGTGGGAATGCAAACTAGTACAGCCACTATGGAGAACAGTGTGGAGATTCTTTAAAAAACTGGAAATAGAACTGCCTTATGACCCAGCAATCCCACTGCTGGGCATACAAACCGAGGAAACCAAAATTGAAAGAGACACATGTGTAGATTACTGGTGATTACGAGTGAAATGACACAAAACACATGAGACATATGAGACACACGAGAGAAAGACAGGACACCACTCTGGCCAGAGGAACAACTAGGCAAACTAATTTATTATTATAAAGCCCCCCTTAGGCAGAATTCCAGACTGTATGAATAAGCCTTTTCAGTACAGTGCAGGTGCATACATGTTATCGTATAGCAGAGGGGAGTGAAATCCCTGTCTACTGCAGAGTCTGCCCAAAGCCCTCATCTTCTTATCTCAAAAGGGAATGCTCCCTCATTTGCAAAGGACCATTAAACTCAAGGCTGTGTCCAGACTCTTTGGCAGAACGCCTCGTATGCAAGGACGCTCAGCCCGAGCAGAGAGACCCATTTGCAGGCACGTCTCTGCTACCCTATTAACCCTTCACACATGTACCCCAATGTTCATTGCAGAACTGTTTATAATAGCCAGGACTTGGAAGCAACCTAGATGTCCATCAGCAGATGAATGGATAAGAAAGCAGTGGTACATATACACAATGGAGTATTACTCAGCCATTAAAAAGAATACATTTGAATCAGTTCTAATGAGGTGGATGAAACTGGAGCTGATTATACAGAGTGAAGTAAGCCAGAAGAAAAACACCAATACAGTATACTAATGCATATATATGGAATTTAGAAATATGGTAATGATAACCCTGTATACGAGGCAGCAAAAGAGACATTGATGTATAGAACAGTCTTTTGGACTCTGTAGGAGAGGGAGAGGGTAGGATGATTTGGGAGAATGGCATTGAAACATGTATAATATCATATATGTAATGAGTCGGCAGTCCAGGTTCAACGCATGATACTGGATGCTTGGGGCTGGTGCACTGAGACAACCCAGCGGGATGGTACGGGGAGGGAGGAGGGAGGAGCGTTCAGGATGGGGAACACGTGTATACCTGTGGTGGATTCATTTTGATATATGGCAAAACCAATACAATATTGTAATTAATTAACCTCCAATTAAAATAAATAAATTTATTTAATTAAAAAATCCCCTACTCGAATATAAGTAAAAAGATTATCAGTTATTCTTAAAAAAGAGAAATAATTGTTTATGTAATAAAACATATATAAAATAATCATGAGTTAATATACAAATATGACTAATATTATTTCCCTGTGGCTCAGACAGTAAAGAATCTGCCTGCAATGCAGGAGACCTGGGTTTAATCCCCAGGTTGGGAAGATCCCCTGGAGAAAGGAAAGGTAAGCCACTCCAGTATTCTTGCCTGGAGATTCCCCTCCCATGGAGGAGCCCGGCAAGCTACAGTCCACTTTCCATGGGGTCACAAAGAGGTGGACATGACTAAGTGACTAACACTTTCGCTTTTCAATCTTATTATTTAGAATCGTAAATATGCATGGTAAACCTGACTTTTCTTATTTCCTAGTTTAATAAAGAATAAATATGATAAAACTAAACAAGTACTATTTGAATCTTTCAGTTATATATATGTATGTGATTTATGAGATCTACATACATTTAAATGATGTATGTGAATAAATAAGTATATGAATAAGTATAAAAATTACACATATTTAAAATATATTTAAATAGTATGAGCAGTGTCCTGCAAACTTCAATTGCACTCTGTTACTTACTATGCTTCTTCTATTACTAAGGTTTATTATAATTCTTGCCATGGTGTGATGATGTTGAGAAGTATTTCTCACGGTCTATTACATTCCTTATTTCTTACCCAACTTATATATCAATACATACGCATGCTGAATTTTTTCTGTCAGCTTGATACAGTTATAAAAATATCCCAGTAGAAGTAGATGAGGAGAACATAGCTAAGCTTCAGTTTCAATATAAAAAGTATGACTCCTCAGGTATATATGGATGGGTGGGGATTCAAATAAGAAAACTTAAAATTACTTTATATAAGAAATTGGGATTTTGAAACAAACAACTGACTGTTCTAGAAGATGAAATAAGAGAATAGATTTCTGGTTGGAAAGGAATTAATCTCAAAATATGATCAAGGGAGGCTAGAAAGAAAGGAAGTGAGGGAGATTTCACTGACAAAGGAAAAAGTCCAATAAATTTTCAAGAAAGGCACAAGAATAAGACTTTTATCAAATTTTTTATGGCTTGTGGAAGCAAATATTGTTCAGTCAAATATATAGTCAAGAAAATACTTGTCACATAAGTTATTATTTGAAACACTTATGTTATACAATTTATATAATAAATATTGTAACTAATGAAATAACATGATATTTATAAATTGGAATGTAAAAGTCTAACCCTACCAATCTCCTTTTCAACATTTCTAAAGAAAGTAATGTTAACAGTAAGTGATGTTAACACAGAATACGTCTATTTACATAATTTTCCATTTTTCTACATATATGCACAACATATTTGAAAATACATATTTTTTCACTATTGGTTATTTTGTAAAATACAAAGGTATCATATTTCAGGTCTAAAATTGTATATCAGGAAACCTTGGGACTAGATGAGTTTCAGGATTAAGATATTTTTTTCAGATTTAGAAAGATGGTATAATGCATAACTGATCAGGATTTGTGCTGCATTCCTTAAATACATCAACATGTCTACAGTAAAACATATGGAAATCCACACCAAGTAAAACAATATTGGGAAGAAACATGTCAGTTCAAGTTATGTTTCATCACCAAATGAGTTAACAACAAATTATATGGTTGGAAAAATTCAATTTTCAGAACATTTAGGGGAGAGGTCCTGAAATGCAAGAAAGACACTGTGAACCTACAGATATAGAGTCAGCTCTTTATATATGTAAGTTCTGCATCTGTGGATTCAACCAACTGTGATGAAATTTTTTCAGGCAAAAAATAATTTGAAAGTTCCAAAGGCAAAGTTTGAATTTGCATAGTCAAATATTTATATAGCACTGTTGCATGTACAACTATTTGCATAGTAACTATTTTACATTGTATTAGGTATTATAAATAAACTAGAAATGTTTGAAATATGTGGAAGGATGTGTTAGGTTATGTGCAAATATTACCCCACTTTACATGAGGGACTTAAGTGTCATTGGATTTTGGAGTTTGGAAGAGTGGAGGAACTGGAGGTGGTTTTCTGAAACTAATCCCCTGGACGATACCAAGGGATGACTGTACTACTCTCCAAATGGTTTATCTTACTTAACACATTATGGCAAGTCCTCTATCCTGTTAAATGTAGATTTCAGAAATTATTTGCTTAGTATTAAAAGATTTAAGCATGATTTATTTAACATTTTTCCATTGATGGGCATTTGTGACTTTTTTGTTGTTTTGCTATTACAGACACAGACAAGGATGAAATATCAGTTTTAATTGTAAAATGGTATTTATTTTGAAAAGATTTATCTGGATTTAAATCACTAGACAAGTGAATTGGAAAAGCATGTATTTTAAATAACTAGAAAATTTTTTAATAGCATTTATATACCTTTATTCCATTTTAGCGATTGAAGTAACTGGAAACTAGGTTTTAACCCCTAGTATACTTCCAGCGTACCCTTGAGTCTTTGGTGAGGATTTTTGGACTCCCAGTATATAAAATTTGGGGATCCCCGCATAGCTCAGTCAGTAAAAATCTGCCTGCAATGCAGGAGACCTGGGTTTCATTCCTGGGTTGGAAAGATCCTCTAGAGAAGAAGATGGCAACCCTCTCCAGTATTCACGCCTGGGAAATTCCATGGGCAGAGAAGCTGGTAGGCCATTATCCATGAAGTCACAAGAGTCGGATACAACTTAGTGCCTAAACCACCAATGTAATAAAATTCGCCAAGATTCCCTTTTGTTGAAGGCAAAGATACTAACTTTGCCCACCTAATTCCAACAGCATTGGCAAGAAGGGAACTTCTGCCATATTGGCAATGCTCCCCATCTTTTTTAATGTGTCCATAAGTTATATGGGTGTTCACCTTTATATAATTTATTTAATTGCTCAGTTGCAATTCTCTTTTTGAATGTGTGGAATACATGAAAAATTACAAATACCAGTGGAAGTTGTTAATTAACCAAAGTTATTTTTCAGTTTAGTTGATATCAGGTATCAGTCACTATAGGTGGATTTCTGACATGGTGAGAAACAATTTATTGTAGCAGGCGTTTACTACTTAAATTGCATTTGATGCCTTAGAAAGAACACAAGAGGATGAGGTACATATACACTGAAAAAAAAAAAAAGAATGTTAATTTCTTAAAACATTTTTTTCTTTCAGAGTGAAGTACAAGCAGCAAGACATTTCAACTCATGACCAAATGAGTTTTTAAGCTTTCATAACTGTCTAAATTCCAGTACAACAGTTTTCAAAATTACTATTTGTAAGAATTTCCCTTTTTAAATTTCTTTGCCCCAAATTTTAGAAGAACAAAGCTGAGTTTATATTGAAATATGAATTGTTTTCAGTTCATTCTCATTGTATAACTATTTTTCCATATTTCCAATAAAATATTAACTAAAGATGATCGTGTTGATTATAATAAGTGAGCAAAATTATTTGAGTTGTAATGGAAAAGCTGGAAACCTGTCTAATAATGGAATAATGCTCTTGGTATTTACCATTTTCACTTAATCACCTGGTCCAGCACATTGAGATAAGTATAGATTAAAACACATTGTACTAATTCAGCATATTAGCCTTCTTAATGAAGTGAGGGTAATTGCAAAAATTTAGTAGCATCCTTTTTCAATTAGAAAAATATATTACTTTAATTCTCTATAACCATATTAATTAAATAATTACACAACAAAGATATTTTATAAAGTTTTAATAACCTCTATTTCACATAGAATTTATAAGTTTAAGTGAGTGGATAGGAGAAGGCAATGGCAACACACTCCAGCACTCTTGCCTGGAAAAGCCCATGGATGGAGGAGCCTGGTGGACTGCAGTCCATGGGGTCACTGAGAGTCAGACACGACTGAGCAACTTCACTTTCACTTTTCACTTTCATGCATTGGAGAAGGAAATGGCAATCCACTCCAGTGTTCTTGCTTGGAGAATCTCAGGGATGAGCCTAGTGGGCTGCCGTCTGTGGGGTCGCACAGAGTTGGACACAACTGAAGCGAATTAGCAGCAGCAGCAAGTGAGTGGGTAATAACTTTGAATTTAAACTTCAACAAGTTAAATCATCTTGTTGTGTTATTCTGTTAGGTAATGTCAATTTATAGTGAAATGCAAATATATGACTCACAAATCACCATTGCTAAGTCTGAAATGATATAATGAAGTACTTAAAACTTTAAATGTTATATTAATATAACTGGGAAAATTTTAAATGCTTTTTAAATGCTTGGCAATCTCTTTGTTCAGTACTGTTGGAGAAATGGTATTAATCCCATCAAGTGGAAAGTAACTACTTCAGTTCAGTTCAGTTCAGTTCAGTCACTCAGTCTTGTCCGACTCTTTGCGACCTCATGACTTGCAGCACACCAGGCCTTCCTCTCCATCACCAACTCCTGGAGTTCACCCAAACTCATGTCCAATGAGTCGGTGATGCAACTACTTAAACACATTTGAGTCTCAAAGTTGATTTGTCTGAGTATCTAGAGAGTCAAGGACCTCAAAAACTAGATTTGATTACCTATTAAGAACAAAGTATGAAGGTTTGAGTAAATAGCTTTCAGTTCAGTTCAGTCCCTCAGCTGTGTCCAACTCTATGTGACCCCATGGATCACAGCAAGCCAGGCCTCCATGTCCAACACCAACTCCCGGAGTTTACCCAAACTCATGTCCATCGAGTTGGTGATGCCATCCAACCATCTCTTCCTCTATCATCCCCTTTTCCCTCTACCTTCAATTTTCCCCATCATCTGGGTCTTTTTAAATGAGTCAGCAAGGAATTTTTCCCTATGCACCTCTTCTGTCGTGGGGCTTCCCTGTTGGTTCAGACCATAAAGAATCTGCCTGCAATACTGGAGACCCAAGTTGGATCCTTGGGTGGGAAAGATCCCTTGGAGAAAAGAATCGCTACCCATTCTTTGGAGAATTGCCTGGAGAATTCCAAGGACAGAAGAGCCTGTCAGGCTACAGTCCATGGGGTCACAAAGAGTCAGACATGACTGAGTGAGTAACGCTTTCACTTTACTTATTACCTCTATCATACTGAAAGGAAACTTAAAACCTTTCTGCTAGAAGAGTTAAGAGAGTGGACTCTAGATGGCGGAGCTATAAATCTTATCATTCTCTGTGTTTAGTGGATTGAATCATAGTAGGAAAGGGAGAGAGAAAATCCTAGATGAAATCAATGAAAGTCAAAGAAAAATAAAAATCATGCTCTGTTACCACCTTTTAAGACTTTGGGACATAGCTTACAGTATTTGATTGACCAATTTTATCTAGCAGAAGCAGAGTAAAACTGGTATTTTGATTAATTAAAACACCTCATTTCTCAAGTAGATCAACTGCAGTAAAATACAAAAGATTCCAGGATTTCCCACTTTTTCTCCAGTAATAGATACAGAATATCACTGAGATGTAAACATCGATGAACCTGCCATGGGGTTTCTGTGGTAATAAGAGGATAATCACACAGCACAGGTTATGAGACATAATCTATACCTGGGATACATGGAGGATGTGACTGAAATTGAGAGAGTGAGTCAGTGATTCTACTAACTTCAGGAGAATACTCCATTAGGTCATATCAGATTGAAGAGATCTCCAGGGCTTGGTAGTGCTAAAACAACTGAACATGAGTGACACTAGCCTCAGACTTTTAGTAACAAGTCAGTGAGGGAAGAGGTTGCTGCCCAATCAGCAAAATGAGTTAGACTCAATAGGAAAATAATGTTAGGTAAACAAACAAACAAACAAACATCCACGAAAGCACAGATCACCCAAATGCATTGATCCTTTTCATCATTATTCATTCAGCTTTTACATTTCATGCATGTCATCATTAGAGTTTACTCATGTATACTTTCAGTAAACAGCAATTATTTAATTGCTTATTGAAAAATACACTTCATATATAATTTTCACATATGGATGGAGCATTGATCTTGCAGCTTGTGTCTAATTGCATAAAAATGATGTATCATGTTTATATCATTAATAGATACAAAATCATGTTAGACATTTTGCTAAAAGAAATCCCTTTTGCAACATGTCCAAAAATGACTGTAGATATACTAATCACTGAGATATACAAAATGCCAAATTCTTTTTTGAATTTAAATAGCTTATTTATGAGAATTCTTCAAAGAAGCTAAACTGCAAGTTTAAATGAATTTTTATGAATATCATTAAATATAATCATTAATGAAATTATTTACTCCTTCATACATGGGTTTTAATGTTGGGAGGCAATTCTCTATCATTTCTCTCATTTATAAACATCTTACAATAAAATACTGACAACTTTTTGTTCTGGATTATCATTTCAAGAGTATTTGTGGGGGGCAGTACTAAGATGGCAGAGGAATAGGACGGGAAGACCACTTTCTCCCTCACAAATTCCTCAAAAGAACATTTAACACTGAGCAAACTCCACAAAACATCTTTTGAACGCTGGCAGAGGACATCAGGCACCCAGAAAAGCAGATCATTGTCTTCAAAAACAGGTAGGAAAAAATATAAAAAATGAAAAAAGAGACAAAGGAGGTGGGGAGGGGTGGGAAGGGAAGCCCATCCCAAGAAGGGAATTTTAAGAAGAGAGGTTTCCTGAGAGTGTTTTGCCTATGTTCTCCTCTAGGAGTTTTATAGTTTCTGATCTTACATTTAGATCTTTAATCCATTTTGAGTTTATTTTTGTGTGCGGTGTTAGGAAGTGATATAGTTTCATTCTTTTACAAGTGGTTGACCAGTTTTCCCAGCACCACTTGTTAAAGAGATTGTCTTTACTCCATTGTATATTCTTGCCTCCTTTGTCAAAAATAAGGTGTCCATATGTGTGTGGATTTATCTCTTGGCTTTCTATTTTGTTCCATTGATCTATATGTCTGTCTTTGTGCCAGTACCATACTGTCTTGATGACTGTGGCTTTGTAGTAGAGCCTGAAATCAGGCAGATTGATTCCTCCAGTTCCATTCTTCTTTCTCAAGATTGCTTTGGCTATTCGAGGTTTTTTGTATTTCCTTACAAATCTTGAAATTATTTGTTCTAGTTCTGTGAAAAATGTGGCTGATAACTTGATAGGGATTGCATTGAATTTGTAAATTGCTTTGGGTAGTATACTCATTTTCACTATATTGATTCTTCCAATCCATGAACATGGTATATTTCTCCATCTATTAGTGTCCTCTTTGATTTCTTTCATCAGTGTTTTATAGTTTTCTATATATAGGTCTTTAGTTTCTTTAGGTAGATATATTCCTAAGTATTCTATTCTTTTCGTTGCAATGGTGAATGGAATTGTTTCCTTAATTTCTTTTTCTACTTTCTCATTATTCGTGTATAGGAATGCAAGGGATTTCTGTGTGTTGATTTTATATCCTGCAACTTTACTATATTCATTGATGAGCTCTAGCAATTTTCTGGTGGAGTCTTTAGGGTTTTCCATGTAGAGGATCATGTCATCTGCAAACAGTGAGAGTTTTACTTCTTCTTTTCCAATTTGGATTTCTTTTATTTCTTTTTCTGCTCTGATTGCTGTGGCCAAAACTTCCAGAACTATGGGAGAACATAGGCAAAACACTCTCAGACATAAATCACAGCAGGATCCTCTATGATCCACCTCCCAGAATTCTGGAAATAAAAGCAAAAATAAACAAATGGGATCTAATTAAAATTAAAAGCTTCTGCACAACAAAGGAAACTATAAGCAAGGTGAAAAGACAGCCTTCTGAATGGGAGAAAATAATAGCAAATGAAGCAACTGACAAACAACTAATCTCAAAAATATACAAGCAACTTATGCAGCTCAATTCCAGAAAAATAAATGACCCAATCAAAAAATGGGCCAAAGAACTAAATAGACATTTCTCCAAAGAAGACATACGGATGGCTAACAAACACATGAAAAGATGCTCAACATCACTCATTATTAGAGAAATGCAAATCAAAACCACAATGAGGTACCACTTCACACCAGTCAGAATGGCTGCGATCCAAAAATCTGCAAGCAATAAATGCTGGAGAGGGTGTGGAGAAAAGGGAACCCTCCTACACTGTTGGTGGGAAGGCAAACTAGTACAGCCACTATGGAGAACAGTGTGGATTCCTTAAAAAATTGCAAATAGAACTACCTTATGACCCAGCAATCCCACTTCTGGGCATACACACCAAGGAAACCAGAATGGAAAGAGGCACATGTACCCCAATGTTCATCGCAGCACTGTTTATAATAGCCAGGACATGGAAACAACCTAGATGTCCATCAGCAGATGAATGGATAAGAAAGCTGTGGTACATATACACAATGGAGTATTACTCAGCCGTTAAAAAGAATTCATTTGAATCAGTTCTGATGAGATGGATGAAACTGGAGCCAATTATACGGAGTGAAGTAAGCCAGAAAGAAAAACACCAATACAGTATACTAACACATATATATGGAATTTAGGAAGATGGCAATGACGACCCTGTATGCAAGACAGGGAAAGAGACACAGATGTGTATAATGGACTTTTGGACTCAGAGGGAGAGGGAGAGGGTGGGATGATTTGGGAGAATGGCATTCTAACATGTATACTAGCATGTAAGAATTGAATCGCTAGTCTATGTCTGACGCAGGATGCAGCATGCTTGGGGCTGGTGCATGGGGATGACCCAGAGAAATGTTATGGGGAAGGAGGCGGGAGGGGGGTTCATGTTTGGGAACGCATGTAAGAATTAAAGATTTTCAAATTTAAAAAATAAAAAACTAAAAAAAATAATAATAATAATAAGTAAAAGAAAAAAAAAAAAAAGAAGAAGAAGAGAGGTTTCCAAACATCAGGAAACACTCTCCCTGCCGAGTCTGTGGCGAGCCTTGGAAGCACAGAGGGCAACATAACAGGAAGGAAAAATAAATAAATAACTAAAACCAACAGATTACAAGCTCAACAGTAACTCCCCCACCGGAAAAGCAGCACAGAAGCCTGAATCTGCCACTAACAAGTGGGGGCAGGGCAGGGAGGTGTGGGAGGTGTGGGCTGCAATGCTTTGTAACAATCGGGCAGGAACACCCTGTGCGTAACCAGAATGAACTAACTTGGGCTAGCAAACCAGACTGCGGGATAGCTACCACGCAAAAAGCTCGAACATAAGACACCGCCAGGACCATGCACAGAACAAAGGACGGATCGGAAATAGCCAGCTGCAGACCATCCCCCACTGGGGACAGGCAGCCAGAGCTGTAAGGGCTGGAAAGGGGCAATCACAGCCCTGGAGAGACTTTACCTACCAAACTGCAAGCAGGCTTCTTTGCTAAGACTTCTGGGGGTGCTGGACAGTCACCTTCTGCCTCACAAGGGGCGCCAGTGGTACACCCAGAAAACTGAGCAGCAGAGACAGGAAAGGCGACAAGTCGCAGTGACCGCGCTTGCCAAACACCTGAGATACTCAGACCTGGGAAGGGCACAAAACGCAGTCCCAACCGAATCTGCACCACTGAGGGCTACCTGAGCACCGAACCTGAGCAGCTTAGACCAGGGAGGTGCACGCAGCCTAGGGCCAGCCTCAGACGGTTCCCAGCTGAGCATCCTAAAGCTGGTGCGGATTGTATGTCGCGAGAAGGGACAGGCCCAGCAGGGCTGAGACACTGTGTGCATGTGACAGTGTTATTTGTTTGTAGCATCCCTCCCTCCCCACAGCGCGACTGAACAAGTGAGCAAAAAAAAAAGTGTCCACCACCGACCCTCTGTGTCAGGATGGAAATCAGACACTTAAGAGAACAGCAAACAGAAGTTAAACAGAGGGAACCGCCTTGGAAGTGACGCCACATGGCCCACAACACCAGAGAAAGGGCCAGATATACCTTTACTATTTTTTAAAATCATTCCTTTTTTTTTTTTTTTTTCTCTTTTGTTGATGCTGTTGTGGGGTTGTTTTTTCTTCTTTTCTTTTTCTTCTTTTTTTTCCCTAACTTTTTAAAATTGTTAAGTTCTCTATTTCTCCTCTATTTTTATTTCTATAACCTACTATTACTTTTCAAAAAAAAAAAAAAAAGAAGACTATTTTTTAAAGCAAACACCATGTATAGTCTTTGTGTGGTTGTTGTTGGTGTTTTTTAATAAATCTTGTGGCTTTGTTTTTAGTTGTTGTTGTTTTGTTTGTTTTCTTGTTTTTTCTTTTTTCCTTCTTCTTTTCTTTAATATTGTATTTTTGAAAATCCAACCTCTACTCTAGATTTTTAATCTTTGCTTTTTGGTTTTTGTTGTCAATTTTGGACATTTAAAAACCCAAACTTCACTACCCAATTTTACCTGAGAGCGAGATTACTGGCTTGACCACTCTGTCCCCCTTTGGACTCTCCTTTTTCTCCACCAGGTGGCCTCTGTCTCTTCCCTCCCCCTTCTCTTCTCTATCCAACTCTGTGAATCTCTGTGTGTTCCAGACGATGGAGAACACCTAAGGAACTGGTTACTGGCTGGATTTGTCTCTCTCCTTTTCATTTCCCTCTTTTATCCTCCTGGCCACCTCTGTCTACTTCCTCCCTCTCCTCTTCCCTGTATAATTCCGTGAATACCGCTGAGCGGTCCAGACTGTGGAGCACACATAAGGAAGGGATTACTGGCTAGCATGCTCTCTCCTCTTTTGATCCCACTGCATCTCATTCCAGTCACCTCTAACTACCCCCTCCCTCTTCTCTTCTCCATGTAACTCAGTGAACCTCTCTGGGTGTCCCTCAATGTGGAGAAACTTTTCATCTTTAACCTAGATGTTTTATCATCAGTGCTGTATAGATGGAGAAGTCTAGAGGCTACTGAAAAAATAAAACTGAAAACCAGAAGCAGGAAGCTTAAATCCAAAGCCTGAGAACATCAGAGAACTCCTGAATTCAGGGAACATTAAGCAATAGGAGCTTATCAAATGCCTCCATACCTACACTGAAACCAAGCTCCACCCAAGGACCAACAAGATCCAGAGAAAGACATACCAGGCAAATTCTCCAGCAACACAGGAACACACCCCTGAGCTTCAATATACAGGCAGCTCAAAGTTACTCTAAAACCATTGACGTCCCCATGGAAAAGAAATGCAAAAAAGCCAAATGGCTGTCTGAGGAGGCCTTACAAATAGCTGTGAAAGAAGAGAGGTGAAAAGCAAAGGAGAAAAGGAAAGATACAAGCATCTGAATGCAGAGTTCCAAAGAAGAGCAAGAAGAGATAAGAAAGCCTTCTTCAGTGATCAATGCAAATAATGAGGAAAAGAACAGAAGGGGAAAAACTAGAGATCTCTTCAAGAAAATTAGAGACACCAAGTGACTATTTCATGCAAAGATGGGCTCGATCAAGGACAGAAATGGTATGGACCTAACAGAAGCAGAAGATATTAAGAAGAGTGGTAAGAATATACAGAAGAACTGTACAAAAAGATCTTCACAACCCAGATAATCACGATGGTTTGGTCACTCACCTATGCCAGACATCCTGGAAAGTGAAGTCAAGTGGGCCTTAGAAAGCATCACTATGAACAAAGCTAGTGGAGGTGATGGCATTCCAGTTGAGCTATTTCAAATCCTGAAAGATGATGCTGTGAAAGTGTTGCACTCAATATGCCAGCAAATTTGGAAAACTCAGCAGTGGCCACAGGACTGGAAAAGGTCCGTTTTCATTCCAATCCCAAAGAAAGGCAATGCCAAAGAATGCTCAAACTACCACACAATTGCTCTCATCTCACATGCTGGTAAAGTAATGCTCAAACTTCTCCAAGCCAGGCTTCAACAATACGTGAACCATGACCTTCCTGATGTTCAAACTGGTTTTAGAAAGGGAAGAGGAACCAGAGATCAAATTGCCTCCTTTTACTTTGTCTCAAATTGTTAGCAGTGAACAGTGACAGAGGAGTCCAATCACTATTCCCACTTCAGGTATACAAGTCTAGAACTTAAATCTTGTCTTGGAGAGGGGACAAAATAAGATGCAAATCATTGAGTGTGAGATTTTATGTGTAAACTCAGTTGAGGCTTAATAACTAAGTCAATAAAAGTTGGTGGAATCTGGTAAAGATCTCCTTAAGGGTTTTGAAAGGGATATATAACAGAATAACTAAGGTAATTTTTGATAAAAGACATTATTTAGAATGGTTTTCCTATTGAATTTATATTGCTTGGTAAATCAGTTTTGCATTTAATAGTCTAAAAAATGTTTCCAGCATGGGAGAGGTATTAAATAATGGGATAAATACTAAATAAATTCTCTTGTTCAATTTAGTATTATAGGTATGATTATAGGACTGAAACAACTTAGCACACACATATATATGTGTGCCTAGTCTTTTCTTTACTCAATTTGGTAATTCATACCTTTGTTAGAAAGGCATCCCAATCTAAGTTATTTAATGTGCCAGCATAATTTTATTAATTTTCCTTTTGTTTATTTTAACTTATGTTGAATCAGTATTTGTTACACTGGCACCCCAAATCCAGGTTCCCAAATCTTCCTGAGTCTCCTATTACTATGTAACAAATCACCATAATTTAGTGGCTTGAAACAATGTAACTCAAGAAGTCTATGAGAAATGCCAGGATGGATAAATCACAAGCTGGAATCCAGATTGCCAGGAGAAATATCAACAACCTCAGATATGCAGATGATACTACTTTAATAGCAGAAAGTGAAGAGAAACCAAAGAGCCTCTTGATGAGGGTGAAAAAAAGGAGAGTGAAAAAGCTGGTTTAAAACTCAACATTCAGAAAACCAAGATTTTGGCATCAATCTCATCACTTCATAGCAAATAGATAGGGAAAGAGTGACTGACTCTTTTCTTGGGTTCCAAAATTAATGTGGATGGTGCCACCTGATGCGAAGAACTGACTCATTGGAAAAGACCCTAATACTGGGAAAGATTGAGGGCAGGAGAAGAGAGTGACAGAGGATGAGATGGTTGGATGGCATTACTGACTCCATGGACATGAGTTTGAGCAAACTGTGGTGGATAATGAAGGACAGGGAAGCCTGGCATGCTGCAGCCCATGGTGTTGCAAAGAGTTGAACATGACTGAGCAACTGAACAACAGTAAGGAGTCAGAATTCCTAAAATCAAGATGTCAGCACCTCTGGAGGCTCATAAGTGTACCTGTTTTACTTGCCTTTTTCAGCTCCTAGAGGTTACCTGCATGCCTTGGTTTTTGGCCCCTCCCCTTATCTTCAAGGTTAGATGCATAGCACCTTCACTCTCTCTTTCTCTCATCTCTACTTCCATTTTTACACCTCCTTCTCTAACTCTGACTCTCCTTCCTTTTTTAGGAAAGATTCTTCTGATTATAGAAGGCCATCCATATAATCAATATAACCTCCCTACTCAAGGGCCTTAAATTAATCTCATATATAGGGTCTCCTTTGTTTTTCATAGAGATTGGGATACAGTCAACTTTGGAAAGCCATTCCAGAAATAACTTGTCTTCAACACTTTTGATATCTATCTCCACACGATATGCATCTACTAATGACTTTTCTCTACATATCACTTATATCTGGAATCTAAAAATCACAACTAGTGAATATAACAAAAAAGAAACAGACTCACAAATATAGGGAACAAAACAGTGTAGAGCGAGAAGTGGGGAAGACCAATACAGTGGTCACTGTTGTTTAGTCGCTAAGTCACATCTGACTCTTTGGGACTCCATATACTGTAGCCCACTAGGCTCCTCTGTCCATAGGATTTTCCAGGCAAGAGTACTGGAGTGGGTTGCCATTTTCTGTTCCAGGGCATTTTTCTGACCCAGAGATCAAACCCATGTCTCCTACATTATCAGGTGGGTTCCTTACTGCTGAGCCCCAAGGGAAGCCCAAACTAGTGGTAGGGATTTTTAAAAAAGGGTTATTATGAAGTTACATAAAATCATGGGTGTGAAACTTTTGAAAATTGTTAAACATTACAGAATTTAAAGAATCTTTCATTCAGTGGGAAAAAATAACTTAAAAAAAAAAAAAAACGGAACGAACACTTGTAGCATCACGAAAGCCAAAACATATTTAAAGAAACATGCTTAATAGTTTTGCAAATTATTAAGAAAGTAAAGATTGAGGTTGAAAAATCCTCATTTAGTTATGTAAATATCATTCATAAATTTAGCTGATCTAACAGATAATGGGGTTGCAAAGTAGGTTGAAGTTGCTTGAGGCAGGAGTGAAAGAGGAGTTAACGGTAGACATGAAGTTAATTTGTTGAGAAATTTCACTATGGAAAAAAAGGTCGAATCTAAGGAGAGTGCTAACAGGGAATGTGAATTGGAGAGAGATGATTTGTTTTAGGTGTGTCCATGTGTTTTTTTAAACACAAGATACTCGGAAATTTTTAAAATCTCTTTAAAGGTTTAATTGAGGAGTGACTGAGGAAAAGTGAAGTGATTCCAATATTTTCACTTTTATCTTATTTTTTATTAGATCTAATCTTGTCATTGATTATTCATTTAACTATAAGACTCTGAGAACATTTAAGAACATAAAATAAGCTTCTATTTATCTTCCTTATGGAAAAGTGTGTTACTTATATAAATTTGCCTTTTACACACTTATAGGAACTCAAATTTATTTAAATGTCTATCATGATGAATTAATTTTTAAATCTTTGTTTGCAACTATTTACAATTAATTATATCAAAAATAATGTATTGCCCTGTGGCCAGGCTGACCTGAAATGTATCTTGCAGAAATTCAAATACTGTAATCAATGCATAACACATTTTTTTTCTCTCAGCTGTTAGTGACTTTGATAAAGGAAAAAAGTACTTTACCTGATCTAATTATTTACCTTTGAAAATAGAAATGCATAAAGAATAATTCCTAGTCTGGAGAAGGAAATGGCAACCCACTCCGGGACTCTTGCCTGGAAAATCCCATGGACAGAGGAGCCTGGTAGGCTACAGTCCATGGGGTCCCAAGGAGTCGGTCTTGACTGAGTGACTTCATTTTCTTTCACTTTTTCATAATTCCTAAGGAACTTTTCATATTTTCAATAGCAAGCACTTGGACATTAGTAACATGACAAAGCAATTATCTATATGTTAAGGGTTATTTAAGGCATTATGAGACAAAAATACATTTTTTACACTGAACCTACAGGCCTCAAGTATTCAAATTCTACATATATTCAGTAATGTATTTAGGCACCTTCAAGCATATTTTCTCCTCTGGTAATTATTTCTATAAAAATAATCATTTGTATAACAGGAATTTTTGTATACTGTAATGCATGGTGATTCATAATAATTCAGGAACATAATAGTCATAAGAAAAAATAATGATATTTGATATTTTCATATTATAATAAAGATCTGTAAGATAATTAAAATGAGAAAGACACTTTTTTATAATTTTATTTTATCAAAGATATATTAGGGGAAAGAAAGTGAATGATCTTTATAAATGTATGCTAATATACCCACAGATTAAATAACTAGAGAAAACTTCATGAAATAAGCTGTTACTTAAAAATTTTAAAATAAAACTTGAAAAATATGTAGCACTGATGTGTGAGCTTAAAGGTACTGGGGTAGAAGGGACAATAGCCATTGTTTTAATGTCTTTTTAAATAAAATTTCTATGCTTCACATAATGTCACTAGAAATCTGATATGTTCCTTCTACCTAATTTTTAGGTGACATGTATCTTGCTTATTATAAAAGTTTAGTGTTTTCCATATGAGCAGAATAGGAAAATAGTTATACTTCACTGCACTGTTAAATGTGCCATGAACTACAAAAAGATGGTTAGAACATTCTCTTATCATGATATGTGTTGAAATAGGAAATGCTGTAAAATCAGATCCAACAAGGGACATGTCACAGTTTGATGTCATTAATATTTGGATGTCACTACATTAATAATGTAACCAGGGATGTTATTGGAACTGAATGAAGATGACTATTGCACACAGATGGCACAGTTGGTTCAGCCTGTGGGACTTCCAAAGACATGTTTCTAAGCTACCTTTTCTTTTTTTGCTTTTTAAAAAAAATCAAATGAATGCTGAAGGGTGCCTCAAGGTCTGTGAAATCTAGAATCAAAATGGCCTATGCATGATTATTAACATTTCTGTAACAGACACACATATATGTCAGTTGGTCGAATTAGTTTCTGCAGAGATGGATATATCCAGTATCAAGCTCCTATATGAGGATTAATTCTATTTTACTATGACCCTTAGAAATACAGAAATATTTTAAAATACAAGCAATTACAATACATGAGTGATAGTAATAGAGATGCCACTATAAACATAGAATACGATTTTAAAAGTTTAGAATGTTGATAGGAAAACTACAGGCACTAGAAACAAAATGTAATAAGACTTAGAGATATGCAATTTGTTCATTGATCTAGTAAACTTACCTTTTGTAGATATAAATACTTGATACTCTGTTGTATTTAGTTAATATATTTAATTTTAGTGTTTGAAGTAAAAAAAAAATTTCTTATATTTAACTCACTTCTTACAGCTTAATGGTAAAGGGGTGGACCTAGGCTGCCTTGGAATGAGTCAGTTCTTACCAGCTGGTGCCCTTGAATTAGAGACTCAAACTCCCACTGTCTCAGTTTTCAAGTGTTAAATTGGATAAAATAGTATATAATTCACAGAGTTGTTGTGAGTATTGAGTACTTGATGATATGTGAAGTACATAGAACTGAGCCTGGCAAATGCTAAATGCCTTATACATATTAGGTCTAGTGAAAGTATTAAGATTCATTTGCTTTTTTAGTCAATACAACTTCTGGAATGCTTTATCTACATTCTAATTATCTAAATAGTCTCTTTGTAATGGTCATATATGCATAGGTTAAAGATATTTATTAATAATAAGTGTCTAATATATACTAGATTCAGATTGAGCAGTGAAAAGTTGATCAAAATTATTAGTGTTTTTGGATCCACAAATCATGATTTCCCTGTATCTACTCAGTATTAATTATGCAGAGCTTTACTTCAGGGAAATTATTCAAAAATATTTAGCACATATTCAAATCTTTTAAAACATTTAATCTAATGAATGCTATTCAAAATTAATTGAAGAAATAACTAGTCAAATTAATAAAATAGTAAATATGGCAATATATAAACACTTTAAAAGAATATTTATTTCTCAAAGCAAAGTCAAGTCAATAAAGAACACAATTTTGTGCAATTCTATTTTGCCTCAAGTACACTATTTTAAATAAAGATTCTCATTTGAACCCTTTCTAAAACCTATCACTGAGCTAATATTTAGCCTTGGGATGACTGTAAGTTTTGAAGAACTTAAGCTCAGAAATCTGAATGGCAGTAGTAAGAACAAAATGTAGTAGATATCAAATCAAATGTGAATCAATATTATGGAATTTTGCAGCCATTAAGAAATTAAATTATTTTGAGTTCCAAAGAGAAAAATTTTTAAAGTACTCAGATATATAAATGCAGGAAATGGTTTGTTTTTTCAGAGTCACATAGTATTGAGCAGTCCTCTTTCAAGGAAGCAGCAACTACTGTGGGCTTATACAACTCAATTCATTTATAATAGCTCATTCTTAAAACATTGAATTTTATGGGTTGATGTAATTTCTTTCTTTTGCTTTCTTTCATATTATATTTTGATATTTCTTATGTTTGCTTGCTGATGTAATTAAGAAAAGAATTTCAATACAACACATGGAGTGTTTATGGTAGGTTTGAGAATATTGCTAAAACTAACAAAAAAATAATTTCTGTGTTCATTTTTTATTTGCAATTAAAACACATTTTGAAACCTGAAACCACTGGGATATAATTAGATGTTCTAGGTGTATTAAATGTGTGTACAAAACATTTATTGTAGAAACTTGCCCTTAGGTGACACAAATGTTAATACATCAACGGTAATCCTGTTTTCTCTTGCCCAGTCAGCACTTCCTCTTCTTAAGGCTTCTCAGTTTCCTTTGAGGAACAGCATCTTCTTCCATAATCAAGTACATGGATGTGGGATGGTGTGACTCTGTGCTCCACTATTAGGTACGAATTTTAGTCAGGCCAGTTAGACAATATATCCTTAGTTACAGTGATTGTTCATAGCTGAACATGTTATAAAACTGCTAAACAGAGCCATGCATGTGTGTGCTAAGTCACTTCAGTTGGGTCCTTCTCTATGTGACCCTTTGAACTGTAGCCTACCCTACAGATCCCTACCCAGGGATCAAACCCATCACACCCATGTCTCCTGCATTGGCAGGTGGGTTCTTTATCACTAACACTACCTGGGAAACCCCAAACAGAGCCATACCCAAGGCTATGACAGGCCTTATTTGGAGAAAGAAGGTATATCCTTATTTACCCGACACAGCCAAGCTGGAGCTCATGGTTAAAATGTAAAGAAGACTTGTTTCAACATGAAACAGCTTTAAAGGAAAACAGGGCTGAACTTTCAGCTCAGTTCAGTTCAGTTCAGTCGCTCAGTCGTGTCCGACTCTTTGCGACCCCATGAATCGCAGCACGCCAGGCCTCCCTGTCCATCATCAACTCTGGGAGTTCAGACGCACGTCCACCGAGTCAGTGATGCCATGCAGCCATCTCATCCTCGGTCGTCCCCTTCTTCTCCTGCCCTCAATCCCTCCCAGCATCAAAGTCTTTTCCAATGAGTCAACGCTTCGCATGAGGTGGCCAAAATACTGGAGCTTCAGCTTTAGCATCAGTCCTTCCAAAGAAATCCCAGGGTTGATCTCCTTCAGAATAGACTGGTTGGATCTCCTTGCAGTCCAAAGGACTCTCAAGAGTCTTCTCCAACACCACACTTCAAAAGCATCAATTCTTCGGCACTCAGCCTTCTTCACAGTCCAACTCTCACATCCATACATGACCACAGGAAAAACCATAGACTTGACGAGACGGACCTTAGTTGGCAAAGTAATGTTCCTGCTTTTGAATATGCTATCTAGGTTGGTCATAACTTTTCTTCCAATGAGTAAGCGTCTTTTAATTTCATGGCTGCAATCACCATCTGCTGTGATTTTGGAGCCCCCAAAAATAAAGTCTGACACTGTTTCCACTGTTTGGGGAGATTAAAAAGGAAAGTTTTCTAATGTCATCCTTCAGGTATTCTTGCCTGGAGAATTCCAGGGACAGAGGAGCCTGGTGGGTCCTCAGTCCATGAGGTCTCAAAGAATCAGACATGACTGAGTGACTAACGAAAGAGAACTAGAGATTCTATTTTCTTATTTTGTTGTGGTAAAATACATGTAACAAGGAATTTACCAACTTAATCATTTTTAAGGGTACAGTGAAGTTCACATTTTTATGAAACTTTTTACTCCTTTCATTCCCATAACTCTTTTCATCTTGTAAAGCTGAAGTTCTTTACTTAAAAAAAATTATTTATAGTGAAAAGTATATGCCGGAAAACATTAAAATCTCAATTAAGAATGTTCAGAGTACATGTTAACTACATGGACAAATCAGTATAGTAAACCATTTCTCCTTTCTTTATAAAAGTCTCATAATTTAAATAATAAAACAAATTCAACACATTATCCATATTTCATAATTTCTTTCCTTATTTAACAGAGGATCTGAAGTGAATTTTCTTATAAAAACCACAGAAGAAATTAGTTGAAAATTCATAGAAATACTGTTTATATTAACTCCTATAAACATAATCAGAACTAAATCTCATAAATTAATCATTCAGAGTTAAAATATATTTTAAAAACAGATATAAAATAGGGCCACCAATAATGGTTAAAAAGTAATATTCTTGCTATCTTGAGCCATTAAACATTTTCCAGAACCTAATGTTTTGCTTCAGATAGAAATTCTTAGTTTTCCATATATCATATCTGAAGGTGAATGAGTTCTAAACCTTCATTCTGAAACAGAACCCTCCTACACTGTTAGTGGGAATGTAAACTGGTGCAGCCACTATGGAAAACAGCATGGTAGTGTCTTAACTAAAAATAGAGTTACCATATGATCCATCAATCCCACTTCTGGTCGCATAGCTGGAAAATTCTAATTTGAAAAGATACATGCACCCCAATGTTCAAAGAAACACTACTTACAGCAGACAAGGCATGGAAACAATCTAAACTTCCATTGATGGATGGAAAAAGAAAATGTGGTTATATATATAAAAAGGAATATTACTTAACCATAAAAATGAAATAATGCAATTTGTAGCAACATGGTGGACCTGCAGATTGTCATGCTAGGCGATATACTTATCAGATAAACCAATCCAGTTGCAGAGTTCCAGAAAGTAACAAGGAGAGATAAGAAAGACTTTTTAAGTGAACAATGCAAAGAAATAGAGGAAAACAACAGAATGAGAAAGACTAGAGATCTCTTCAAGAAAATTAGAGGTATAAAGGGAACATTTCAGGCAATGATAGGCACAATAAAGGACAGAAATGTTATGGATCTAACAGAAGCAGAAGATATTTTAAAAAGTTGGCAAGAATACACAGAATTGTAGGAAAAAGATCTTAATGACCCGGATGGTCATTAAGACCATGGATCACACACGGTGGTGTGATCACTCATCTATGAGCAGACATCCTGAAGCATGAAGTCAAGAGGGTCTTAGGAAGCATCACTATGAATAAAGCTAGTGAAGGTGATGGAATTTCAGCTTAGCTACTTCAAATCCTAAAATATAATGTTATTTAAGTGTGGCATTCAATATGCCAACAAATTTGTGAAACTCAGCAGTGGCCACAAGACTGGAAAAGGTCAGTTTTCATTCCAATCTCAAAGAAGGAAAATGAGAAAGAATGTTCAAACTACCGCACAATTGCACTCATTTCATATGCTAGTAAAATAAGGCTAAACTCCTTCAAGCTAGGCTTCAACTGTATGTGAACCAAGAACTTCCAAATGTACAAGCTGGATTTAGAAAAGGCAGAGGAATCAGGAATCAAATTGCCAACATCCACTGGATCATAGAAAAAGTTAGGAATTCCAGAAAAGCATGTATTTCTGTTTCATTGATTACACTAAAGTCTTTGACTGTGCAGATCTCAACAAACTGGAAAATTCTTAGAGATGGGAATATCAGACCACCTTACCTGCCTCTTGAGAAACCTGTATACAGGTCAAGAAGCATTAGTTAGAACTGGACATGGAACAATGGACTGGTTCAAAATTGGGAAAGGAGTACCTTAAGGCTGTATATTGTCACTCTGCTTATTTAACTTATATGCAGAGTACATCATGCAAAATGCAAGGCTGGATGAATCACAAGGTGGAACAAAGACTACCGGGAGAAATATCAACAACGTCAGATATGTAGATGACACCATCCTATGGCAGAAAGTAAAGAGGAACTAAAGAGCCTCTAGATGAATGTGAAAGGGAAAGTGAAATAACTGACTTAAAACTCATCATTTGGGGATGATTTGAGAGAATGGGATTGAAACATGTATATCATATAAGGAACGAATCACCAGTCTAGGTTCAATGCAGGGTGCAGAATGCTTGGGGCTGGTGCACTGGGGTGACCTGGAGGGATGGTGGGTGGGGGAGGTGGGAGGGCGGTTCAGGATTGGGAACATGTGTACACCCGTGGCAGATTCCTGTTGATATGTGGCAAAACCAATACAATGTTGTAAAGTAAAATAATAATAATAATAAATTTTAAAAATAGATAATAAAAAATAAATAAATAAAATAAAAGGAATCAGCCTAATATTTCACTTTTATATGTGATATTTGCTTTAGATTTCTGAAAGACATTCTTTACCAAGTTAAGAAAGTTTTCTGTCATTCCTAAGAGTTTATTTTTGGGGGGTTCTTTTTTTTTTTTTTAATCAGGAATAGAAGAGCTTCTACTTCCAATAATGATGGGTATGTAATTTGGGCCAACCCTTCCACTGAACCAGTTTTTCAGGGCTGAAAAACGGAACCAAAAATTTAAAAATCTGTTAGACTGCATCACAACACTAACAAGATAATAAATAATTCCAAAATAAATAAATAAATAAAACTCATCATTCAAAAAATGAAGGTCATGGCATCCAGTACCATCATTCATGGCAAATAGATGAAGGAAAAATGGAAACAGTGACAGATTCATTTTCTTGGGCTCCAAAATCACTGTGGATGGTGGCTGCAGCAATGAAATTAAAATATGCTTGCTCCTTGGAAGAAAAGTAATGACAAACCTAGACAGCATATTCAAAAGCAGAGACATTACTTTTCCTGCCAAGGTGCATGTAGTCAAAGCTATGATTTTTCCAATAGTCATGTACAGATATGAGAGGCGAACAATAAAAAGGCTGAATGCCAAAGAATTGATGCCTTTGAACTGTATTGCTGGTGAAGTCTCTTGAGAGTCTCTTGGAAAACAAGGAGATCAAATCAATCAATCCTAAAGGAAATCAACCCTGAATATTCATCGGAAGGGCTGATGCTGAAACCCCAATACTTTGGCCATTCATGCAAAGAACCAACCCATTGGAAAAGACTCTGATGCTGGGAAAGATTGAAGGCAGGAGGAGAAGGGGACTATGGAGGATGAGATGGTTGGATGGTATCACTGACTCAATTGACATGAGTTTGAGCAAACTCCAGGAGATAATGAAGGACAGGGAAGCCTGTCATGTTGCAGTCCATGGGGTTGCAAAGTGTTGGATATGACTCAGTGACTGAACAACAACAATACTAAGTGAAATATGTTAGTGTGTGCATTCTAAGTCACTTCAGTTGTGTCTGACTCTTTGCAACCCTATGGACTATAGCCCAGCAGGCTCATTTTTCCATGGGATTCTCCAGGGAAGAATGCTGGAGTGGGTTGCCATGCCCTCCAGACAAAGATTCAAACATCATATTGATAACACTTACATGTGGAATCTACAGAAATACAAATAAACTAATTTACAAAACAGAGATAGACTCATGGACACAGAGAACAAACATACTGTTGCAAAAAAGGAAAGAGAGGGGAAGCCCTAGAATGTGGGATTAACAGATAAATATTACTCCATATAAAACAGATTAAAACAACAACAACAACAACAATAACCAAGGACCTATTGTACAGCACAAGGGACTACATTCAATATCTTGTAATAATCTATAATTTTAAAAATATATGCATGTAACTGGATCATTGCGCTGTAGACCTGAAACACTGTAAATCAACTATACTTCAATTAAAAGAAAATGGAAATAAAAAATTAAAATAAATCTGCATTCTAAATGAAGTTTTATGGTGATATTGGCCTTAAATATATATGTGAGATATGCAATGGTAAATATAAAATTTTGTATTCAACAAATCAAGTAGAATGAAATGAGAAAAGTTTAAAGAGTGATCCACATCATGTCATTGTATTAACAGTTCATTATCAACCTAAATATTTACATCAAAATTTCATTGATAGCAAGTGATAAGGCAAGCTGAAGTTTTTAAAAGGTAAGGATTAAAACTACAAAATTATGAAAAATTTTGGCATATTTACTGTGGAAACTTAATGCTTTTCCATTTTGGATTTGGTCTATACTTCACACCTTGTCAGACATCACTAAGAGAGTGAAGTATAGAGTGCTGAGTTGGGAGAGTAGAGTTTGTTTGAATCTATGGAGACATTAGATATAACGAATAGCTGGTCTTACTCCAGATGGATAGCAAAATTCTAATAAAAATTTTTTTGAAGTCTTGGGTTCTGCCTGGCCTGCTTTCTTTTCCCTCACATGGTGGGCAGGGTGTATTTCTCTGATATTCTGCTTGGCAAAGTGATCTCATTAGTCAAAACTGGGTGTAATTTAAGTAGAAATCTTAAAGTTGTTTGCACAGTTGTGTTTGTTTCTGGAACTTGGGTGATCTGCCATGAGACTAGCATGCCCCAGGAGCTCATCTCCCTTTAAGCCTGGCATACAAAATGGGACAGATGTGAACTCAGTATCCAGTTTTAAAGAAAGCAAAACCAAGCTGTTGTCTGAAGCATAGCCATGTACCCACTAAATTGGCTGAATTGCCATTACCCACCCTGCAGAACTTGCATGGGCTAAGTTTTAATGGTGTAAGTCACTGAGATTTGAGGAGACTTTTTAAACAGTAGTACTGTGACAAGCAGTGACTTATACAGATTTTAGGACTATGTAGTGCTTTGGATTTAAAAGAGTTAGAAAGGAAGATCTCATAGGATAAATGCTTTATGTCAATTAATGATAATATAACAGATGGCAAACTGAGGGGAGTTTCTTTGGTACAAACATGAGGCAGAACTTTTTCCACCTAAAAACATGTTTTTACTCATAAGTTCTTCAGCTGATTGATGAGACCGACATACATTATGGAGGGTAATCAGGGTAATCTCTTACTTCAAAGCAATGGACTATAAATATAAATCATATTTACTAAAGTTCTTTATAGAAAAATCTAGTCTAATGTTTTGGAAAGGGCAATGGCAACCCACCCCAGTCTTCTTGCCTTGAGAATCCTATGGATGGGGGAGACTGGTGGGCTGCCATCTGTGGGGTCGTGCAGAGTCAGACACGACTGAAGCGACTTAGCAGCAGCAGCACTACCAGTCTAATGTTTAACTGAATGATTAGACCAAACACTCATTATCATCTAATCAAGTACACATAAAATTTTACCATCATAGTGGCCATAACTAAAGAAAGATAGAGGCATATCTTGAAAAGGACTTTGGTTATTTTCTGGATGTGGAGTTGACTGGGATGAGTGTTTTAACTTTCAAAATTTATCTTAAAAATTGAATAAAGGAGAATGGCCATGTGAAAGTATCAGTTATTTGCATAAATAAAATTGTTCAACAAAATTCATTGCCCATTTTATGAAAAATTTTAGTTTATTAAGATCTTTTTTAGTTATTTTATGTTGGCTTGCAGTTTTCTTTCTTCCAGTATCCATTTCAGCTTTTGGTATGATTTGGCTGACAACTAAGTGGATTAATGATGTTGTCACTATTTTCCATGTTCTGGAAGAACTTTTGTGATTTTGAAATTATTTTGTAAATTTTTGTCAGAATTCTCTGTAGAAGCAATAAGTGCCTTTAGTTTTCATTATGCAAAGGGTTTTCTTGAAGTATACAAATTATTAAGAGAGTAAATGAATATACAGATTTTCTATTGTTTCAGTTTTTTAAAAATATAAATTTATTTATTTTAATTAGAGGTTAATTACTTTACAATATTGTATTGGTTTTGCCATACATCAACGGGAGCCTATTGTACAGAGTGAAGTAAGCCAGAAAGAAAAATACCAATACAGTAAACTAACACATATACATAGAATTTAGAAAGATGGTAATGATAACCCTGTATGTGAGACAGCAAAAGACACATGAATAGAATAGTCTTCTGGATTCTGTTTCAGTTTTTTTAAATTGTATTTCTCTAGTGACTTGGCAATGAAATTCAAAAGTTCATTTTTGATGGTATTCTATTCATAATATTAATTTATTGCCACTTTATTGCCTATAAGATTATAATGATGTCCTATTTTCCTGACAATGCTTATTGCCTATTCATTTTAAACATTTTTATTAATATTTGGTTCGGTTCAGACGCACAGTTGTGTCCGACTCTTTGCAACCCCATGAATCACAGCACGCCAGGCCTCCCTGTCCATCACCATCTCCCAGAGTTCACTCAGACTCATGTCCATCGAGTCTGTGATGCCATCCAGCCATCTTATCCTCTGTCGTCCCCTTCTCCTCCTGCCCCCAATCCCTCCCGGCATCAGAGTCTTTTCCAATGAGTCAATTCTTTGCATGAGGTGGCCAAAGTACTAGAGCTTCAGCTTTAGCATCAGTCTTTCCAAAGAAATCCCAGGGTTGATCTCCTTCAGAATGGACTGGTTGGATCTCTTTGCAGTCCAAGGGACTCTCAAGAGTCTTCTCCAACACCACAGTTCAAAAGCATCAATTCTTCAGCGCTCAGCCTTCTTCACAGACCAACTCTCACATCCATACATGACCACAGGAAAAACCATAGCCTTGACTAGATGGACCTTAGTCAGCCAAGTAATGTCTCTGCTTTTGAATATACTATCTAGGTTGGTCATAACTTTTCTTCCAAGGAGTAAGCATCTTTTAATTTCATGGCTGCAATCACCATCTGCAGTAATTTTGGAGCCCCCCCAAAATAAAGTCTGACACTGTTTCCCTGGTTTCACCATCTATTTGCCATGAAGTGATGGGACCAGATGCCATGATCTTAGTTTTCTGAATGTTGAGCTTTAGGCCAACTGTTTTGCTCTCCTCTTTCACTTTCATCAAGAGGCTTTTAGCTCCTCTTCACTTTCTGCCATAAGGGTGGTGTCATCTGCATATCTGAGGTGATTGATATTTCTCCCAGCAATCTTGATTCCAGCTTGTGTTTCTTCCAGTCCAGCGTTTCTCATGATGTACTCTGCATAGAAGTTAAATAACCAGGGTGACAATATACAGCCTTGACGTACTCCTTTTCCTATTTGCAACCAGTCTGTTGTTCCATGTCCAGTTCTAACTGTTGCTTCCTGACCTGCTCACAGATTTCTCAAGAGGCAGGTCAGGTGGTCTGTATTCTCATCTCTTTCAGAATTTTCCACAGTTGATTGTGATGCACACAGTCAAAGGCTTTGGCATAGTCAATAAAGCAGAAAGAGATGTTTTCTGGAACTCTCTTGCTTTTTCAATGATCCAGCGGATGTTGGCAATTTGATCTCTGGTTCCTCTGCCTTTTCTAAAACCAGCTTGAACATCAGGAAGTTCATGGTTCATGTATTGCTGAAGCCTGGCTTGGAGAATTTTGAGCACTACTTTACTAGTGTGTGAGATGAGTACAGTTGTGCGGTAGTTTGAGCATTCTTTGGCATTGCCTTTCTTTGGGATTGGAATGAAAACTGACCTTTTCCAGTTTCATGGTCACTGCTGGGTTTTCCAAATTTGCTGGCATATTGAGTGCAACACTTTCACAGCATCATCCTTCAGGATTTGAAATAGCTCTACTGAAATTTCATCACTTCCACTAGCTTTGTTCATAGTGATGCTTTCTAAGGCCCACTTGACTTCACATTCCAGGATGTCTGGGTCTAGGTGAGTGATCACACCATTGTGATTATCCAGGTCGTGAAGATCCTTTTTCTGCTGTTCTTCTGTGTATTCTTGCCATCTCTTCTTACTATCTTCTGCTTCTGTTAGGTCTATACCATTTCTGTCCTTTATCAAGCCCATCTTTGCATGAAATGTTCCCTTGGTATCTCTAATTTTCTTGAAGAGATCACTAGTCTTTCCCATTCTGTTGTTTTCCTCTATTTCTTTGCATTGATCGCTGAAGAAGGCTTTCTTATTTCTTCTTGCTTGAAGCTATGTTCTAATTTCCAGTTTTTCTTCACTGGCCTATGATGATTTATATTAAGTATTATTTGTATTATACATTAAAATATGTATTCTGTATTAGTTTATAAACATATGGGAGCTTAATAGACATGTTTTAGGTATGGATTTCTATCTTTATCTTATTGTGTCACTTGTTTTTGCTTTATCTCAGAACTGGTTACCCAACTTGTAAAGAATCCACCTGCAATGCAGGAGAACCTGGTTTGATTCCTGGGTCAGGAAGATCTGCTGGAGAAGGGATAGGCTACCCACTCCAGTATTCAGGCCTGGAGAATTCCATGGACTATATAGTCCATGGGGTTGCAAAGAATTGAACACAACTGAGAGACTTTCACTTTCACTTCAGAACTGTATTACCAAAAGTATAAGTATTGAGTATTTTTATATATTTTTTTCTCAAACTTTAAACTTTTTATTTTGTATTGGTGTATAGCCAATCAACAATACTGTGGTAGTTTCAGGTGAACAGCAAAGGGACTTTGCCATACATATACATGTATCCATTCTCTCCCAAAGCCCCCTTCCCATCTAGGCTATTTTTGGTAAATAGATTTTATTATCATGATGGCATTTCCCTGTTTATCTCCAGTAATGCTCTTTGGCTAAAAGGCTTTCTTGTGAGTTACTAATATAGCCATACTAATTTTTTTCTGTTGTAGTTCTTATGTTGTTCTGGGTTTAGTTGATATGCCAGTTTTTCTTTCTTTTTTTTTTTTTTTTTTTCTGTACAGCATTTATCCCAGAAGTTGGCTTATAAACAATAATAATCAGTTACTATTTCTTACAGTTTCTGCAAGGGAGAACTTTAACTGGTTATTTCTTACTTGAGTGTCTCTCAAAAAGGTATAATTGAGATGGCAGCTGAGACTACAATTATCTGAAGTTTTGACTGTTACTGGAGATTCTTTTTCAAAAGTAATTCTTTAATGTAGTTGGAATGCTGACTTGATTGTTGTTGGGGGCGGGAGGGGGTGCTCATTTATGCTCAAGTTTGTTTTTCTTCAGGTTGATTAAATATGCTCATGGCATTAAGGCTGCCTTCCTCCAGAAAGAGCAATATAAAAATCTCAGTGTATTTCATAATCTAGTCTCTGACACATTGACAATGCCTCAGAATTCTACAGATATACAGAGCAGCTCTATTCAGTATGGTAAAACAGAACACAATTTTGAGAATAAGAGGAGATGAGAACTATTAGGGGAGTCACACAAGTTATCTACTACACATGGTCTATCTTATTCCAGTACTGTACTTCTAAATTTTGGTGCTTACTCAGTCGTGTCTGACTCTTTGTGGCCCCATGAACTGAAGTTCACCAGACTCTTCTGTCCATGAATTTTCCAGCCAAGAATACTGGTGCAGGTTGTCATTTCCTCCTCCAGGGGATCTTGCTGAACCAGGGATCAAACTCACATCTCCTGCATCTCTTGCATTGGCAAGCAGAACCTTTACAACTGAGCCATCTGGGATGCCCTTTCAAACTTTATATGTCTGTAGATTTTATAGAAGTTTCTTTTAAGTACCAAATAATTTTTACTCTAACAGTCAATTATTTTTTTAAATGTCAGCATAAATTAGCCAATTATATATATGTCATATATATTTATGACATATATATAATTGGTGAATTATATATATGACATATATACATGGCTAAATATATATATATGACATGGAACAACAGACTGGTTTCAAATAGGAAAAGGAGTATATCAAGGCTGTATATTGTCACTCTGCTTATGTAACTTCTATGCAGAGTACATCATGAGAAACGCTGGACTGGAAGAAACACAAGTTTGAATCAAGATTGCCGGAAGAAATATCAGTAACCTCAGATATGCAGATGACACCACCCTTATGGCAGAAAGTGAAGAGGAACGAAAAAGCCTCTTGATGAAAGTGAAAGAGGAGAGTAAAAAAGTTGGCTTAAAGCTCAACATTCAGAAAACGAAGATCATGGCATCTGGTCCCATGACTTCATGGGAAATAGATGGGGAAACAGTGTCAGACTTTATTTTTGGGGGCTCCAGAATCACTACAGATGGTGATTGCAGCCATGAAATTAAAAGACGCGTACTCCTTGGAAGAAAAGTTATGACCAACCTAGATAGCATATTCAAAAGCAGAGACATTACTTTGCCGACTAAGGTCCGTCTCGTCAAGGCTATGGTTTTCCTGTGGTCATGTATGGATGTGAGAGTTGAAATTGTGAAGAAAGCTGAGTGCCAAAGAAGTGATCCTTTTGAACTGTTATCTTGGAGAACTCTTGAGAGTCCCTTGGACTGCAAGGAGATCCAACCAGTCCATTCTGAAGATCAGCCCTGGGATTTCTTTGGAAAGACTGATGCTAAAGCTGAAACTCCAGTACTTTGACCACCTCATGCAAAGCATTGACTCATTGGGAAAGACTCTGATGCTGGGAGGGATTGGGGGCAGGAGGAGAAGGGGATGACAGAGGATGAGATGGCTGGATGGAGTCACTGACTCTATGGACGTGAGGCTGAGTGAACTCGGGCAGATGGTGATGGACAGGGAGGCCTGGCGTGCTGTGATTCATGGGGTCACAAAGAGTCGGACACGACTGAGCGATTGAACTGAACTGAACTTATATATATATATATATATATATATATATATATATATATATATATACACACACACATATATATACACACACACACATATATTACATTAACAAAATTCTACCAACTTACTGGGGTGATTTATTTGTCTTACTTTAAAAATACTTTTTCTCTGTCTTTCTTTTGGTTTGATATGTTTTATTATTCTAAATTACTCCTGTATTAGCTTGACAATTTTATGGTGTGTGTGTGTTCAATTTTTCTTTTCTTTAATGTTACTGAAAAAATAACATCATGCTGGGGCTTCCCTAGTGGTCCCATGGTTAAGACTCTGCACTTCCAATTCAGAGGCTGCAGGTTCAGTTCCTGGTCAGGGAACTAAGATTACACATGCCATTCAGCATGGTCAAAACGAAAAAACAAACAACAAACAACAAAAATTGTGCTTCCTTGGCTAAGCAATTTGTAATTGTACTTTGTTCTTTTATCCTTTTCCTAAATAACACAAAGTCTTTAAAAGATTTTTTTAAATTACATTTACTACACTTTTTAAATTGCATGCAATTATTTTGGTGTTTTAATTCTAACATACACATTCCTTGTTTTATCCAGTTAACATTGTCTTAGATTAGTATACTTACTTTCTTCAAATATATCATTTCTCTCTGCATCTCTGTGCTACCATCTGGAGATTACTCTTTTTCACACGTTATACCATTTAATGTTTATTTGTCTGTGCCTGTTTGTGGGAAATTCTCTAAACTTCTCTAAAAGTTTTTCCACTTACATTATCATAAATTATTTTGTACTGAGTTTATATTTAAAATTTGGCTATTTCATTTTTTTAAAATTTTGAGTGAATCATTCCATTATGTTCTGACTTCCATTTTTTTAAAAATTTCTATTATTTGTGTGGCAGCTGGAAGTCTAATTATTGCTCTTAAGAAAATAATTTTTTCTTTTTTTCCTGGTTATTCATGAGATTTTTCAGGGTTTTCATTTTTCAGCAGTTTTATTCTGATGTGCCTTGTAATGGCATTTCTGTTACTTTGTGATGGATCTTCCTTTGAAGTCTGGGCCTGAAGAGTACATTTTCAGAAACTGTTGTGAGTGTCTATTTGTATCTATTGCCTCTTTTATCTCCTGATTTGAACCATTGTTCATTTGGCTAGTTCAAAATGGTTGAGTGACTAAAACTCTACACAAGAAAGTGTAGAAATAATGAGAGACATAGGATGATATAATTTTTCTCAAGAAAGCATTTATATTTGTTCCTTGGTATCTTTATTTGAATAACAGAAATCAAGAAGATTAATTACCTTCACAGGTTGTCTACTTCCAGCAATAGCTGATCTCTTAAGTGTAGACCACAGGGTTCAAGCCTAAAATAAGAGAAATTAAGATAGCCTATTTCTTTGACATATTCTCTCAGAATTTTAAAAGTTTTGGGTCTGTGCTTGTCTCAAAAGCACCTTACCAATTATTATCCTAATAGACATCTGTTCGAGAACTGACAGACTTATTGAGAAGAGAGGTTTCAAAATGCTTGCCTGATCTATAGCTTTTCATCTTCTTATGAGATTTTGCCTTGTATTTGTTTTTGCTAATTTATTGAGTATTAGATAGTATGTAGGTGTAAATATATTTATTTATTCATTTATTTCAGCTTTTCCTTGGCCTTAGCAGGTGGTTGTCAGAATTACCTACCTCAATATTATTCTACCTGATATTACTAAAGAAATAATTATATGGTTCATATAAATTGTTTGAAATTAACAGCACATTTTCTTTTAAATAAATGTGCTTACCTCTTCCTATTTAATATATATGTTAAGTATTGTCAAATTAAATGATTTTTTCCCTGATTTTAAAAATCTAATTAGAAATATAAATTGGAAAGGATTAGATTCTGGACGTTCAGATTCAGGTTTTATTTTTAAAGCAAAAATGCATTATGATTTAACCCAATTATTTATTTGAATAACTTTTAAAGGAGACTACAAATATCTGAGTATCATCAACAATTTGCAACAATATATTAGCATAAAATGATGAAACATTTTATGCTAATACACTATAAAATCATCAAGTTTAAAACATATTCTTCATATTATGAACTTGTTATTAATTAGTATAAAATTTACCCCTTTTCCAAATTCAATGATCAATCAACAAAAAATTAATATAATGTCTTACTGATGGATAAAAAACCTATATGTTACTTAATACTAAATATTCTTTCATAGATTGTGGCTGCAAATCTAATTATGAAAGAATCATAAAACATTTATACAAGAAAAATATTGTGTTCATAAATTCATGTACTTACTGAAGCATATTTAGTTATCAATACCATTTCACAGGACATTATGTTTTTTCCTATTTTTTCTGTTGTCACAGTAAACTGTAGATATGTAAAAATAAAACTTGTTACCTAACTATGTTAGCGACATTACACACCAAATCTTTATTATTGCTAACTAACCAAATCCAATGCAAATGTAATACTAATTCACAAGTTGCTAACTTGTGTCTGACTCTTTGTGACCTGATGTACTGTAACCTGTCAGGCTTCTCTTTTTCAGGCAAGAATACTGGAGTGGGTTGCTAGCTCCTTCTCCAGGGGATCTTCCCACCCAGGGATCGAACCTCTGTCTCCTTCATTGGCAGGCAAATTCTTTATCACTGGGCCATGAGGGTGGATAAAATTCTAATAATGAATAATGATATGCAAGAAAAAAATCTTAAGTGATATGATGTTTCTGCTATTTGTATTTAACTTTCATCTCTTCCTGGGGATGATCCAGAGAGATGGGGTGGGAGGTGGGGGGGGGGCGGTTCATGATTGGGAACTCATGTACACCTAAGGCAGATTCATGTCAATGTATGGCAAAACCAATACAGTATTGTAAAGTAAAATAAAGTAAAACTTAAAATTAAAAAAAATTAATTAACTAATTAATTTAAAAAAAACAAAAAAACTAGAATACAATAAATGCTCAAATATTAGCTACTAAAAAATAAAAAGGAATTGAACATTAAAACAAATAGATAAATAAAAATAAAAATATATTTTGATTTGCATTTCTCTAACAATTAGTGAAATTTGCCAGGAGAACAGACTGGTCAAGGTAAACACCTTGTTCCAACAACATAGTGATGACTCAACACATAACAATCACAAGATGGTCAATACTGAAATCAGATTGATTATATTCTTTGCAGCTGAAGATGGAGAAACTGTACACAGATAGCAAAAACAAGACCTGGAGCTGACTGTAGCTCAGATCATAGGCTCCTTACAGCAACATTCAAACTTAAATAGAAGAAAATAGGAAAAACCACTAGGCCATTTAGGTATGCTGCTAAGTTGCTTCAGTCGTGTCCAAATCTGTGCGACCCCATAGACAGCAGCCCACCAGGCTCTGCTGTCAATGGGACTCTCCAGGCAAGAACACTGGAGTGGGTTGCCATTTCCTTCTCCAATGCATGAAAGTGAAAAGTGAAAGTGAAGTCGCTCAGTCATGTCCAACTCTTCACGACCCCATGGGCTGCAGCCTACCAGGCTCCTCCTTCCATGGGATTTTCCAGGCAAGAGAACTGGAGTGGGGTGTCATTGCCTTCTCTGGCCATTTAGGTATGATCTAAATCAAATCCCTTATGATTCAGTTAAGTTCAGGTCAGTCTCTCAGTCATGTCTGACTCTTTGTGATCCGATGGACTGCAGCATGCCACGCCTCCCTGTCCATGACTAACTCCTGAAATTTACTCAAACTCATATCCATTGAGTTGGTGATGACATCCAACAATTTTATCCTCTGTCGTCACCTTCTTCTCCTGCACTCAATCTTTCCCAGCACCAGGGTCTTTTCAAATGAGTCAGTTCTTCTCATCAGGTGGCCGAAGTATTGGAGTTTCAGCTTCAACATCAGTCCTTCCAGTGAACACCCAGGACTGATCTCCTTTAGGATGGACTGGTTGGATCTTCTTGTAGTCCAAGGGATCTTCTTGTAGTCCAAGGGACTCTCAAAAGTCTTCTCCAAACCGCAGTTCAAAAGCATCAATTCTTCAGTGCTCAGTTTTCTTTAAAGTCCAATTCTCACATCCATACATGACTACTGGAAAAACCATAGCCTTGACTATGACCTTTGATGGCAAAGTAATGTTTCTGCTTTAAAATATGTGGTCTAGGTTGGTCATAACTTTCCTTCCTAGGAGTAAGCATCTTTTAATTTCATGGCTGTAGTCACCATCTGCAGTGACTTTGGAGCCCCCCAAAATAAAGTCAGGTACTGTTTCCACTGTTTCCCCATCTATTTCCCATGAAGTGATAGGACCAGATGCCATAATCTTTGTTTTCTGAATGCTGAGCTTTAAGCCAGCTTTTTCACTCTTCTCTTTCACTTTCATCAAGAGGCTCTTTAGTTCTTCTTTACTTTCTGCCATGAGGGTGGTATTATCTGCATATCTGGGGTGATTGATATTTCTCCACACAATCTTGATTCCAGCTTGTGCTTCATCCAGCCCAGCGTTTCTCATAATGTACTCTGCATATAAGTTAAATAAGTAGGGAGACAATATACAGTCTTGACGTACTCCTTTTCCTATTTGGAACCAGTCTGTTGTTCCATGTCCAGTTATAACTGTTACTTCTTGGCCTGCATACAGGTTTCTCAAGAGGCAGGTGAGGTGGTCTCATATTCTCATCTCTTTCAGAATTTTCCACAGTTTATGCTGATCCACACAGTCAAAGGCTTTGGCATAGTACATAAAGCAGATGTTTTTCTGGAACTCTCTTTCTTTCTCAGTGACCCAGTGAATGTTGGCAATTTGATCTCTGCTTCCTCTGACTTTTCTAAATCCAGCTTGAACATCTGAAACTTCACAGTTCCTGTATTGCTGAAGCCTGGCTTGGAGAATTTTGAGCATTACTTTGCTAGTGTGTGAATTGAGTGCAATTGTGCGGTAGTTTGAACATTCTTTGGCATTGCCTTTCTTTGGAATTAGAATGAAAACTGACCTTTTCCAGTTTCATGGTCACTGCTGGGTTTTCCAAATTTGCTGGCATATTGAGTGCAGCACTTTCACAACATCATCTATTAGGATTTGAAAGAGCTCATCTGCAATTCCATCACCTCCACTAGCTTTGTTCATAGTGATGCATCTTAAGGCCAACTTAACTTCACATTCCAGGATGTCTGGCTCTAGGTGAGTGATCACACCATCATGATTATCTGGGTCATGAAGACCTTTTTTGAACATGATTTTTCCTTATGATTACACATTGGAAATTTAAAAAAAAATAGATTCAAAGGATTAGATCTGATATACAGTGTCAGAAGAACTATAGATGGAGGTTCATAATTTTCTACAGGAAGTGGTCATAAAAACAATTGAAAAAGAGATGCAAGCAGGCAAAATGGTTGTCTGAGGAAGCCTTACAAATATCTGACAAAAAGAAACAAAACGCAGAGGAGAAAGAGAAACATATATCCAACTGAATGTCAAGTTTCAAGGAAGAGCAAGGAGAGATAAGAAAACCTTCTAAAGCAGACAATGCAAAGAAAGAGAGGAAAAAAAAATTGAATGGGAAAGCCTCAGTTCAGTTCAGTTCAGTCACTCAGTCATGTCCAACTATTTGAGACCCCATGGACTGCAGCATGCCAGGCTTCCCTGTCCATGACCAACTCTCAGTGCTTGTTTAAACTCATGTCAATTGAGTTGGTGATGCCATCCAACCATCTCATCCTCTGTCATCCCCTTCTCCTCTTGCCTTCAATCTTTCCCCATTGTCAGGGTCTTTTCTAATGAGTCAGTTCTTCGAATTAGTGGCCAAAGTATTGGAGCTTCAGCTTCAGCATCAGTCCTTTCAATGAATTTTCAAGCTTGATTTCCTTTAGAGTTGACTGGTTTCTTCTCCTTACAGTCCAAGGGACTCTCAAGAGTCTTCTCCAACACCATAATTCAAAAGCATCAATTCGTCACAGCTCAGCTTTCTTTACGGTCACATCCATACATGACTACTGGAAAAACCATAGCTTTGACTAGATGGACCTTTGTTGGTAGAATAATGTCTCCACTTTTCGTATGCTGTCTAGGTTTGGGAAGATCCCCTGAGAAGGAAATGGCAACCTATTTCAGGCAACCTATTTGCCTGGAGAATTCCATGGACAGAGGGGCCTGGTGGGCTAAGGTCCATGGGGTCACAAAGAGTCAGACATGACTGAGCAAGCAACATGCACTTCTGGGTTTGTCATAGCTTTTCTTCCAAGGAGCAAGTGGTCTTTTAATTTCATGGCTGTAGCCATATCTGCAGTGATTTTGGAGCCCAAGAAAATAAAGTCTTTCATTGTTTACATTGTTTCCATATCTATTTGCCATGAAGTGATGGGACCAGAAGTCATGATCTTAGTTTATTTTGAATGTTGACTGGATATATCTTCAAGAAAATCAGAGATACCAAGGGAAAATTGCCTGAAAAGATGGGCACAAAAAAGACAGAAATGATAAGGACCTAACAGAAGCAGAAGAAATTTAAAAGAGGTGGCAAGAATACACAGAAGAACTGTACAAAAAAGATCTTAATGACCCAGATATCCATGATGGTATGGTCCCTCACCTAGAGTCAGACATCCTGGAGTGTGAAGTCAAGTGGGCCTTAGGAATCATTACTATGAACAAAGCTAGTGGATGTGATGGAATTCCAGCTGAGCTATTTCAAATCCTAAAAGATGATGCTGTTAAAGTGTTTCCCTCAGTATGTCAACAAATTTGGAAAGCTCAGCAGTGGCCACAAGACTGGAAAAGGTTAATTTTCATACAAATACAAATAAGGGCAAAGTCAAAGAATGTAGAAACTATCACACAATTTTGCTCATTTCTCACATTAGCAATGTAATGCTCAGAATCCTTCAAGCTAGGCTTCAACAGTACATGAATCAAGAACTTCCAAACATACAAACTGGATTTAGAAAAGGCAGAGGAATCATATGTCAAATAGCCAGCATCTGTTAGATTATAGACAAAGCAAGAGAATTCCAGAAAAGCATGTACTTCTGTTTCATTGAGTATGCAAAAGCCTTTGACTGTGTGGATCACAACAAACTGTGGAAATTTTTTAGAGATGGGAATACCTGACCACCTTAACTGCCTCCTGAGAAACCTGTATTCAAGTCAAGAAGCAACAGTTACAACTGAACATGGAACTATCTGTTTCAAAAATTGGCAAAGGAAAGGTGTACATCTGTTTCAAAAATTGGGAAAAGAAAGGTGTACATCAAGGTTGTATATTGTCACCCTGCTTATTTAATTTCTATACAGAATACATCAGGTAAAATGTCTGGTTGGTTAACTCACAAACTGGAGTCAAGATTGATGGGAGAAATATCAATAACCTCAGATATACATATGCCACCATCCTAATGGCAGAAAGTGAACAGGAACTAAAGAGCCTCTTGATGAAGGTGAAAGACGAGAGTGAAAAACCTGACTTAAAATTCAACATTCAAAAAACGAAGATCATGGCATCTGATCAGATCACTTCATGGTAAGTAAGTAGATGGGGAAAAAATGGAAACAGAGACAGACTTTATTTTCTTTGGCTCCAAAATCACTGCAGCCATAAGATTAAATAAATTCTTGCTACTTGGAAGAAAAGCTATGACAAAACTAGACAGTGTATTAAAAGCCAGAGACATTACTTTGCCTACAAGGTTCATATAGTTAGAGCTATGGTTCTCCCAATAGTCTTTTACAGATAGATGTGAGTTGTACCATAAAGAAGACTGAGCACAGGAAATTGAGGATTTCAAGCTGTGCTACTGGTGAAGACTCTTGAGAGTCCCTTAGACAACAAGGATTTCAGACCAGGCAATCCTAAAGGAAATCAACCGTGAATATTCATTGAAAAGACTGATGCTGAAGCTCCATTCCTTTGGCCACCTGGTGCAAAGAGCCAGATCATTGGAACATACTCTGATTCTTGGAAAGATTGAAGGCAGGAGAAGGGAGTGACAGAGGATGAGATGGTTGAATGGCATCATCAACTCAATGGAAATGAATTTGAAAACTCCAGGAGATAGTGAATGGCTTGGAAGCCTGGCATGCTGCAGTCCATGGGGTCTCAAAGATTTGGCATGATTGAGAGACTGAACAACAATTAGTGATGTCGAGCATCTTTTCATATGCCTATTGGCCATCTGTATGTCTTCTTTGGAGAAATGTCTATATAGGTCTTCTGTTCATTTGGTGGTGGTGGTGGTTTGTTTTTGTTCTGTTTTTCTTTTTTACATTTAGCTTTACTAGTTGTTTGCATATTTTAAAAATTAATCCCTTTTTGGTAGCATTGTTTGCAAGTATTTTCTCCCAGTCCATAAGTTGTCATTTCATTTTATTTATGGTTTCATTCACTATGCAATAGCTTTTAAATTTAATTAGGTCCCATTTGCTTATTTTTGTTTTTATTTCCATTACTCTAGCAAACAGTTCCAAAAAAGTATTTCTGCAATTTATGTCAAAGAGTGTTCTGCCTATGTTTTCCTCTGGGAGTTTTATAGTAACCAGGCTTACATTTAGGTATTTAATCCATTTTTAATTTATTTTCATATATGGTGTTAGAGAATGTTCAAATTTTATTTTACGTGTAGCTGTCCAGTTTTCCCAGCACCACTTGTTGAAGAATCTGTTTTTTATCTGTGTATATTTTTGCCTCCTTTGTCATAGATTGTTGTGTTGTGCTAAGTCACTCAGTCATGTCCAACTCTTTGTGACCTCATGGACTGTATGTAGTCCACCAGGCTCCTCTGTCCATGAGGATTCTCCAGGCAAGAATATTGGAGTGGGTTGCCATGCTGCCCTCCAGGGAATCTTCCCGACATAGGCATCACGCCCAGGTCTCCCACACTGCAGGTAGATTCTTTACCATTTGAGCCACCAGGGAAGCCCTGTCATAGGCTTACTGACCATAAACAAATAAGTTTATTTCTAGGCTTTCTATCTTGTTCAATTGATTTATGTGTCTTTTTTTGGTGCAGTACCATACTCTTTTGATTATTGTAGCTTTGTAGTAAAGTTTGGAGTCAGGAAGCTTTTTTCTCCAGCTCTGTTCTGCTTTCTCATAATTGTTTCAGCTATTCAGTGTCTTTTGTGTTTCTGTAAAAATTTAATTTTTTGTTTCTTTTTGCTCCACTTCTGAGAAAAATGTCTATGGCAATTTGATAGAGGTTGCATTGAATCTGTAGATTACCTTGGGTTGCTTCACACTGGTCAGAATGGCCATCATCAAAAAGTCTACAAACATTAACTACTACAGAAGGTATGGTGAAAAGGGAAAAACCCACATAATGGGTGGGATGTAAATTGATACAGCAACTATGGAAACAGTATGAAGGTTCTTATCTCTGGAAAATATGAAAATTCTAATTCAAAAAGATATATGCACCATAATGTTCATAGCAGCATTATTTGCAATAACCAAGACATGGAAGCAACCTGAATCCACTGACAGAAGAATTGATAAAGAAGATATGACATATACATAAAATGGATTATTACTCAGCCATAAAATGGAATTAAATGATGCCATTTGCAGCAACATGGATAGACCAAGAGATTATTATACTAAGTGAAGTAAGTCACACAGTGAAGGTAAATATACAATATCACTTTGGATATGTGGAATCAAATAATAATAATAATAATAATAATGATACAAAAGAACTTATTTACAAACAGAAATAGACTCACAGATATTGAAAGCAAACTTATGGCTACCAAAGGGGAAAGGGGGAGATAAATTAGAAGTTTAGGATTAACAGATGCACACTACTGTATAAAAAGTAAACAACAGGACCTACTGTATAGCACAGGGAACTATATTCAGTACCTTGCAATAACCTATCATGAAAAAGCATCAGAAATACATAACTGAATCATGTTGTTGTATACCTGAAACATGGTAACTAAGCTGTATTTCAATTTAAAAGTAAAATAAAAATAAATTAAAAACTAAAATATGTATTTTGAAAAATGATGTTCTAGGTTACTTGAGTATCCTTCAGTGTCACTGCATACGGTCAATATAAGATAACATTTCTACTGCAAATAATTTTGTAAGGCATTCCAGCTAGAAATTGCTAGAAGGAAATATTGCTAAAAGGATAAAATGTTGGTACAGTAACATTGCCACATTAATTATGACAAATGTTTAACTTCCTACCTTTATTTACTTACTTATGATTGGATTATTCAAGAAACAGATTTTCTAGATGCATAAACTAAGAATGAATTTATGGATCAATTTAAGAATTTGATTATTACTGTGTGTGCAACTTTTACTTCAAAGAAAAGAACCAAATTTGTACATGCAAGCTAGTTGTAATATCTTGAAGCAAAGACTATTTTCATAGCACATTACATAATAGACTAGGTGTGAAATTAGTTTTATGGTGGATGGATACCCTGAAGGTTGTTAGCTTTTTATTATGTACAGCTCTTTGTACACTGGATGTATTAGCATTTCTTCTTACAGATAACACAATTAATATGTTTAAATGAATGATTAACTCTTAAAGTGCACTTCAGCATTCCTAAGTACCCAAACACTAATTCCACTTTTATTTTGGAACTATTACTCAAAAAGAGATTTTCTCCTGGTTCAGTCACACATGTATTTTGGATAATTGAAGGAATGAAGTGAAAATAGGAAAGGTCACATTGTCCAAGTGAAGTATTATGAGAAAACATACATAAAACTGTATAATCACTTTATGATTTGAATCTAGTTTAGTGTATTTTGTGTGTGATGAACTCTAAGTTGAAATGACTAAACTGAACTAGAAACGTCTGTATGAACTGATTTAGCAGTAAACCAATGAAGGCCATGTATATTTTTCTTTTCTCCAAATTGAGCAGTTAGTCTAGTGCATGGCAATGGTAACTAAAAAAGAAAAACAGAAATGTACTTCTCTTACTCATGGATTTTTTTTTTTTTGAGGGGCTATTGAATCTAATTTTGTTTGCTTGTTTTTATTCAAAGGTGACAAAATGTACTTCTCTTACTCATTGATTTTTTTTTTTTGAGGGGCTATTGAATCTAATTTTGTTTGCTTGCTTTTATTCAAAGGTGACAATAGGAACTATGTGAAATTAAAATTTTTATTTCTTTTAAGTTTAGTTCATGTCAAAGAATTAATAAAGCTGTGTTTTAAAGTATAAATATAACCAATCCCAATGTTTTCTATTTGTGGGTCTTGTAAACATTTGGCACATAGGTATAAGAATTAGGTATATTCCATTCTATAATGCCCTGATAGTGGAAGATGCTATTATATTCCTAAAGTTTATCTACAAAATAGCCCATTTATTTAAGGAATTGGGAAAGAGATTATGCAGATGTGTACCATCATGACTATATATTCTATTGAAATATATGCCATTAAATTAAATCCAGCTCTCATTTCTCTTTAACATCATTCACATACAATTTTCTGTAAATAAGTCACATATGTAGTCAGAAAAAAATTATTTTCTTAGGCAGTTTTTCCAATATAGTGTATAATCTTTACTATCTTTTCAATCATCTTACAGGAAGATTCAAAAGTTTGGGGCACTCAAAATATATTTTATTTGGACACCAGGCAACCAGAGAATTATTTCAATGCACTCTCATATATCTACATTTTCATTCACTTAAAAACATCACTTATCATATTATTATCATAATTAAAAAATCCACATAGGAGGAATAACTAAAGCTAATTTAATTCTTAATTTGCATCAGTCAGCTGAAACAAATTCTTCAGGTAAATTTTCTAATTATTCATCAAGAATTAGAAATACATATTATAAATAATTTGATTTTATATATTAAACAACTGAGACTTACTGAGGTGAAGTAACTTGTCAAAAATGACATGACAACTATGTGGTAGGAATAGATATGAGATCTTTAACAAACAGTATAATATTGATATGAATATAAACTTAAAGTGAAAAGTCCAACAGAAAAGAGAGTAGTAAAGAAATAAATAGAAAAGTTACCAAAAAGAAAAAATAAGATTCACTGTACTTCTTTGGGTAAGTTTTATTTCTACTTGAAATAGTTAACTTTTTAAATATCATGCAATTAAAGGATAAGCAGATCAATAAATGTAATGTTCAAAAATATATAAATATATATATTTAAGAGGGTCAGTTAAATATTATGTATATAACCAACTTCTGTTTATACAGTTTGAGAGTAATGTTGATAACAACTCCCCAAAGTAAGAATGTAATTATTTGTGTGGTCTGAAATGAACTCTTATATATACAATATTCACTAAAACAGTATGCCAGAATTATGCTTTAAAGTGTAATAGTAGGAATAACCTAATTCAATTTGAAATATTGTATTAGGATAATCATAGTATCAGCACAGAACATGAACACTTTTTAATGTACTTTCTTAAGTTCCAAGTCCACCTATCAACAATAAACTATATCAACAATAAACTACAGAAGTAAGAGACCATGTAAAATTTATGTAGACTATTGTACTGGATCATTTTTCTAGATCTTTAATTGCATCAGTTAATATGCTTGCAAGCCACAGAAACCAGTTTTGTCCAACTGAAGCCAAAAGAGATTGGTTGGAAATATATCAAATGTATCTTAAGAAATTAACAGGTTTTAATAGAGGACCATTCACCTAAGTCAGAGAAGTCAATGGCAACCCATTCCAGTACTCTTGCCTAGAAAATCCCATGGATGAAGGAGCCTGGTAGGCTGCAGTCCATGGGGCAACAAAGAGTCAGACACGACTGAGTGACTTCACTTTCACTTTTCACTTTCATGCATTGGAGAAGGAAATGGCAACCCACTCCAGTGTTCTTGTCTGGAGAATCCCAGGGACCAGGGAGCCTAGAGGGTTGCCGGACACGACTGAAGCGACTTAGCAGCACAAGCAGTATTCACCTAAGTGTTAAGAGCATAGCAAATTCCTACTTTGAGTGCCTCTGATAGAACTGATGCTCCTCAGTGGGAAAGAGAGTAGGACTACTTATTGATTAAAAAGTTTCATAAACACTGTGTATCATAAGGAAAGGCTCTTTTGCCAAATGAAAATCATGAAAGGAAAGGTTAGTATATGTAAAGCACATATTAGTTAGTCAATATATCTACTCCTCTAAATGTAATTTTTTTCAAAATATTTTTCCTACTTAAAGGTAGCACAGCTAGTCTACTATTAAGCATTTCTTATGCATTGTGCATTTGGTGACGAAAAATCATCTTTAAAATGAATAGCTATGAGGAATGTGAAAACTATGTCTTCTCTGTTAAATAACTATATCTGTATGTTTATTTCAAATAAATTTTAATGTTTACTGAAATTCCTGATAATATCTAACCATAAATATGATGTTCAACACTTTGAGTTTCAGAGCTGTAAACCCTGTGATCTAGCATTATTTTTTTCTCAATTTGATACCACACATTTCACTATCATATCTATGAGAACACATTGGGTTGTGTAGGCTTTTTTTTTGTTTGTTTGTTTCTTGTTCTCTAATATATTCTTAGTTTCCTTCAGGTTATAACATATGCTTCATATCATATAAGCATACACACACACACACACACACACACACACACAGATACATAATATGAGCTTCCCTGGTGGCTCAGACAGTAACAGATCCACTTGCAATGTAGGAGACCTAGGTTTGATCCCTGAGTTGGGAAGATCCCCTGGAGGAGGACATGGCAACCCACTCCAGTATTCTTGCCTGGAGAATCCCCATGGACAGAGGAGCCTGGCAGGCTACAGTACACAGGGTCACAAGAAATCAGACATGACTGAGCAACTAAGCACATAGTACATATATAATATATATTAGTTAAGTATTCAATCAACTAACTAATAAGAAAGGATTTGGTTAAGTTGAATATCATATATCGTGTGTATAATATAAAACAGATTTAATGGCCAACGTCATCCCTGTTGGCTCAGATGGTAAAGAATCTGCCTGCAGTGCAGAAGCCCCAGGTTTGATCCCTGGGCTGGGAAGATCCTCTAGAAAAGGGAAAGGCAACTCACTCCAGTATTCTCCCCTGGAGCTACAGTCCATGGGGTTGCAAAGAATTGGACATGAATGAATGACTAACACACACACACACACACACACACACACACACACACATACACATAATGGCCAAACCTAGCTTTTAGGTTTCACCTAGACTATATCCTTATGAATATCAAAAGAGTATATAAAAATCAATTACCCTTTCTCAGAAATATACTGAAAATTGCAAATCATATAGATTACAATTACTATAAATTTTATTTCACTTCTAGAGGATAGTAGCTTAAAATTTTTTAATGATTTCACAGATCTATTTAGAGGTTTACTGTGTGAGAAGAAAACTAAGCTTGCCATTATCATTCCTAGCTTAAGTCTTAGCAGTAACATACAATGTTCAGGGTGCAGTACATTTTAGGACTATAAAAATAATAAATATTTATTTGAATTTACCATCTCTGGGATAAAGTATTTTAAATAATGTGAGGTTTAATGTTTCTTTTACTCATTTAATCATAAATAATTTAAGGTAACAAGTTCCATATTATTACCTCAATTCAGCTTTTGTTTATGAGAAAGTGTGAACAAAACATAAAGCTTTGATACTGAAACAGAAGAAACAGAACAACTATAAACTTTCTTTTATTAAGTTCAGAATGTTTATCTGAAATTAATACAATAATTCTGCTCCATTTACCTGGCATCATGGTGAGTAAGCTATTTCACAAACATGAATTATCCAAATGAAATTCTCCCGGTTACTAACTAACAGAAGCTTTCATTATAACTGTTCTGTTAGAAATCTTTCAATAACTTACGACACACTTTTCTGACTCATTTTATAGTAGAGTGAATATAATTTAGTTGTTTCTTGTTGATTCAATCAATCATTTTAATATTCATTTTTATTCATCAATCATTTATTAAATTCCCACTAATTCAAAATCTGCAAAGGACTGGGACTAAAAGGATGGATCTGAAACATTAATTACCTGCTAAAAGTCACTGGGATCATATGTAGCTGCAGTAGTTTTGCTTTCTCTTGTAAGTGGCCCTCTTATGAAGAATTTTTCCTTTAGATTCCTTCAAGGTTCTCCATAGTTGCTCCTCAATTTTAGCATAAACAAAAACACTATTTTTAAAAATTTATGTGCAATGAGTTTTCCCTGAAAACTGAAATCCCATCTTGACCCTATACCTAAGATTCTTTTGTAGTTTCCAGAACCACCTAGGTTATGGACACATTAGTTTATAAATGCTGTTATGAAGTCAATATATTAAAAAGTAGTACATTATGTAGATTTATTTTCCCTTCTCTTAGATGTCCTGTTAACTTTTATTCAGGAATTCCATATTTCTAATGGTTCTTCTCCCACATTAATTAAGACAGTCATTATAATTTCTGTCTGCCCAATCATTTTAGTAATCTTTGTCTTATATATTGTCTACAACTGGCTAATTAAGCATTTTACATTCTGTCATATCCCCTTGTTATGAGTCTACAATGCAAAAATCAAAAAGATCAACAGTTTTGAAAGTCCTTTATAGCTGAAAAGTGAAAGTGTTAGTCGCCTCTGACTCTTTATGACCCCATGGTCGGTAGTCCACCAGGCTCCTCTGTCCGTGAGATTTCCCAGGCAAAAATACTGGAGTGGGTCGCCATTCTTTTCTCCAGGGGATCTTCCTGACCCAGGGATTGAACCGGGGTCTCCTGCACTGCAGGTGGATACTTTACCATCTTAGTCACCAGGGAAGCCCTTATAACTGGTACTATGGATAAAGTGAAAGTGAAAGTGAAGTCGCTCAGTACTGTACTGACTCTTTGCGACCCCATGGACTGTAGCCTACCAGGCTCCTCCCTCCATGGAATTCTCCAGGCAAGAGTACTGGAGTGGGTTGCCATTTCCTTCTCCAGGGGATCTTCCCAACTCAGGGATCGAACCCGGGTCTCTTGCATTCCAGGCAGACACTTTAACCTCTGAGCCACCAGGGAAGCCCACTATAGATAAAGGTCAGGCTCAAATAACTGTATGCACCATAATTATCTGTAGAGACGTTGCTTTGGCCTTTTTGTGTTTTTGTTTTTTCTGAAGTTGACATCCATGTCTTGTTTCTGTTTTTTTTTTTTTTTTTTCCACTTGAGAGAGAGGTAGTTGCAACGGCAAAGACACCTTGATTCTAGGCAGTTACAACGGTGGCGTTTTCCTGACTTCTGGAGTACTATATCTAAACTAAGCTTGTGTACTGATACTTGTATTCCATTAGCAGCCTGTGATTCTTCACTGAGTGAGTTCTGCAATGGCTAGTTAGTAACTTGTGAATGCCCAGCTCAGGCAGTTTCTCTAGCTCCTGTAGTGGTTTGATAAACATTAATTTACTCTCTGCTTAAAATCATTCTAGGTTTGTATTTGCTGTACTGAATCCTGATTGGCATTCCCCAAATTTCATATCTCTTAAGAAGTATGAAGAAAATAGATACCATATGAGTACATGAGCTTTCCAGCAACTAGTTTCCAAGTCTAGTAGGTTTATTTTTATTTATTTTGCATCTATGTGTCTTTAAAATTCTATTATATTTGGTTCATTCATATACTGCAGATGGATTAAAACTTAAATTGCAACTTTAATTCAAAAGCATCTGTTACTAAAAAGTAAAAAAAAAAATTGAGAAAATATTCTCCTGGGAATGAAAGGGATAGCTTGTTGGTACTGGTAGGCACAAGGGGTAAAGAAATAAAAATTTGAAATGTAGGGCAGAAAATTTCAGAATAACTTTCAATCCACCAGTTCACTGAAAATTCTGAAAGGCTAAGGCCCCACCCTCCCTGTGAAATTGAAAACTCTACAGTCCATGCAGTCTCAAATATCAGACATGACTGATTATACAAACACACATTATAGCAGAAGGGGAAAAGGAAATCCATGAATGGGGAGCCAATGACCTTATAGAACTGGAAAAGAACTTCAGGGAATACGAAAAAGCAAGGTAAGAGGACATCAATTAAAGACTATATTTGAAGTGCACATAGATAGGACATATACGTAAAAATCTACATAAGTTTTGTTACCTTACCTCTATTGTTTTTTTTTCTGACTTTTTTTTTTAATTTACAGTGTCTTTTTTGAATTTTATTTTTTTATTTAAATTTTTATTTTTACTTTATTTTACTTTGCAATACTGTATTGGTTTTGGCATACATTGACATGAATCCGCCACGGGTATACATGAGCTCCCAAACATGAACACCCCCTCCCACCTCCCACCCCACATCATCCCTCTGGATCATCCCCGTGCACCAGCCCCAAGCATCCTGCATCCTGCATCAAACACAGACTGGCGATTCATTTCTTACATGATAGTATACATGTTTCAATGCCATTCTCCCAAATCATCCCACCCTTTCCCTCTCCCTCAGAGTCCAAAAGTCTGCTCTACACATCTGTGTCTCTTTTGCTGTCTTGCATACAGGGTCATCATTACCATCTTTCTAAATTCCATATATATGTGTTAGTATACTGTATTGGTGTTTTTCTTTCTGGTTTATTTCACTCTGTATAATCGGCTCCAGTTTCATCCATCTCATTAGAACTGATTCAAATGTATTCTTTTTAATAGCTGAGTAATACTCCATTGTCTATTGTTTTTTTCAATGTTTTATTCCTACCTGAATTTGACCAAAACTGACATAATATCAATTTCCTGGGTCCTTTAGTAACTAGGAGCAGAGATCAAATTCCAGATCTCAGAAGACCAAATTTGCTAAAATAATCCATTACAACCATAATAGATATCAAAATTTGTGATAAACACCCATAAAAATAAGTCAGTAGTTAGTTTGGTGTTTAGAGAATGAATGCTCGCAAATTGATCAGAGATAATTAATGGCCTTATTGGAAGCTGAAGCACATTGATGTTTGTTGAGAAACATGAGGGCCGAGGAGCCCTGAATCTACTTGAGAACTGTCCATAGTGAACTTTCAAAGCTGTCACTAAAGAACTGTGTGTGTGTGTGCTCAGTTGGGTCTGACTCCTTGTGACCGTATTGACTGTAGCCTGGCAGGCTTCTCTGTCCATGGGATTCTCCAGGCAAGAATACTGGAGTGGGTTGCCATTTCTTCCACCAGGGGCCTTCCCAGACCAGGGATTGAACCCCAGCCTCCTGTGCTTCCTGCATTTGCAGGTGGATGCTTTACCACTGGGCCACCTGGGAAGCCACTAAAGTAATAGGGATACTTAAAGGAATTTTTTATTATTTTGTTATACTTTTGGTTTTGTTTATATATATACATATATTATCCAGTTTAAGTTTCTTTTTAGTATTTGAAAGCAATGTGTTAAATATGTAGGACATTTTGTTTTACTTTTCCTTTATTCAATTAACACTAAAACACATAGGCAAATGTGGTATGTGGAAGAAAAATGTAAATATGCACAGAGATGGCTAAATTTACATCTGCTTCAAAGCTGTATATATTTAATGTGCACAACCTGATGAGTGTGGAGATAAACATGCATCAATGGAAACATTACCACCATTAAGTCCATAAACATATCCATCACCTCCTAAGGCTCCTCCTGCTCCTATCATTATTATTATTATTATTAGTGTAACAACATTTAACATAAGATCTATCCTCTTATCAAATGTTAAATATATGATACTTGAATCAAATATTCTTGTCAGAGACCTCACACCAATTTCTTTTCTATAATACTTTCAATTAAATGACATAAATGAGAACATATTCCATAAATTTCTCTTTGTGGAATAATATCTCATATGAGGATCTGAACACTGTACTCCATGCTTGCACTGATTCATTACTTTTGCCTAAAAATTCTTATAAGTATCATTTGACTTGGGCAGACACTCAGTCTGAATTCAGGAAGATTACATTGAAGATGTAAGCCTAGAAATAAAAGCACAGAGTTTAATTAAAATCATGGATTAGGAATGAGGATGAGGTTATTAAACAAACGTGAATGTGTTACTGAATGTCTCCGAATTTGACTCAATCAGTGAACTTGTTTTCTAAGATGTTTTATGGTAATTTGTGATAGAGATTTGGAAGAAGATGTTAAAGTAGAGATATAAATTCAACACATTGTAGAGAAACAATCCAAAGACCCAGAAACCAACAGCCAATTCCAACAGTTTGGAATGAAAGAAAAAAAAAAAAGTACCTGTTGAATATTAATTTAGAAGGAGTGACCTTTTGCCAGGACAGGGAAAAGAACATTTCCACATTGCTCAAAGCTACATATTATTATACAATGAAGCTGAGAGTGAGGTCTCATCTCAGTGTTTTGGGATTTATGCACAGATAAGGTGTAGATAGCTGGAATGTTGTTAGAAATTAAAGCAACATGAAAATATTCACATATAAAGCAGATATTAATAAGTTTTGAAGGAGACAAGAGAAAATGAAAAGTATAGGGAAGTTACAAACAAGGTGAATATGATATATTATTGTACCTGAATATTTTTTGCATGCTACTGAACATTTTGATATCCATCTTTCTATGAGAAAGCATTTATAAAAAGGTTTTGTAAATATTTGAAGAATCCATTCAAATCTAAATTATAATGAAACAATATTTAAAATTAAATTTGAAATATTTTGTGAAAGCTTAACAAAAAAGAAACATTTTGTATAAGTACTACATTCATATTATCCAACATTTTCTTATTAATCTGTTAAGCCTTATATTTCAACAGAAATCATCAGGACCTATTTTGGGGATAACTAATAAGTAACTTTTGACAATTGTACCAGTTATTTTCTCAGTATGTCTTCAGTTCAGTTCAGTTCAGTCACTCAGTCATGTCCGACTCTTTGCGACCCCAAGAATTGCAGCACACCAGCCCTCCCTGTCCATCACCAACTCCCGGAGTTCTCCCAACTCATGTCCATTGAGTCGGTGATGCCATTCAGCCATCTCATCCTCTGTCGTCCCCTTCTCCTTCTGCCCGCAATCCCTCCCAACATCAGAGTCTTTTCCAATGAGTCAACTCTGCGTGAGGTGGCCAAAGTATTGGAGCTTCAGCTTTAGCATCAGTCCTTCCAAAGAAATTCCATGGTTGATCTCCTTAAGAATGGACTAGTTGGGTCTCCTTGCAGTCCAAGGGACTCTCAAGAGTCTTCTCCAACACCACACTTCAAAAGCATCAATTCTTCAGTGCTCAGTTTTCTTCACAGTCCAAATCTCACATCCATACATGACAACTGGAAAAACCATAGCCTTGACTAAATGGACCTTAGTCGGCAAAGTAATGTCTCTGCTTTTGAATATGCTATCTAGGTTGGTCATAACTTTCCTTCCAGGAAGTAAGCGTCTTTTAATTTCATGGCCGCAATCACCATCTGCAGTGATTCTGAAGTCCAGAAAAATAAAGTCTGACACTGTTTCCACTGTTTCCCATCTATTTGTCATAAAGTGATGGGACCAGATGCCATGGTCTTCATTTTCTGGATGTTGAGCTTTAGGCCAACTTTTTCACTCTCCTCTTTCACTTTCATTAAGAGGCTCTTTAGTTTGTCTTCACTTTCTGCCATGAGGGTGGTGTCTTCTGCATATCTGAGGTTATCTTGATTCCAGCTTGTGCTTCATCCAGCCCAGCATTTCTCATGATGTACTCTGCATAGAAGTTAAATAAGCAGGGTGACAATATTCAGCTTTGACGTACTCCTTTTCCTATTTGGAACCAGTCTGTTGTTCCATGTTCAGTTACAGATGAAGATATTTTGATTTCCCTTATAATTTATATGCTTATGTTGTCTACCTTCAGACAAGCTTAGGTAATGTGTAACATATGACCCAATCTATGACACATATAAAAATACATGAGAGTTGATTCTGGAGAAAACTAGAGTCTTGTGGGTCCTTTGGCCTCGGATAACTCTTGTTTTATTATAAACTTCAATGAAAGGTGCCATGCAGGGAGTTAATTCAAGTTTTAGCTAAATGTTTCTGGGAATTCTAAACATGGTTAAACTAATATTTTGTTTTAAAAAAGTTACTGGCACTTTATCTATTTGTTTTGAATTTTCCAAATGGAGTTAGATAATTCTCAGGAATCTTAAAAAAAAAAAGGTAGTAGATTTTTTTCCCACCCATCCTTGTTTATTGGATTGGTATCTTACCATGAACACTATGAAAAGGCATAAGGGTATGACACTGAAAGATGAACTCCCCAGGTTGGTAGGTGCCCAATATGCTACTGGATATCAGTGGAGAATTATATCTGAGGTTATTGATATTTTTCCCAGCAGTCTTGATTCCAGCTTGTGCTTCATCCAGCCCAGCATTTCTCATGATGTGCTCTGAATATAAGTTAAACAAGCAGGGTGACAATATACAGCCTTGACATATTCCTTTTCCAATTCGAAACCAATCTGTTGTTCCATGTCCAGATCTAACTGTTGTTTCCTGACCTGCATACTGATGTCACAAAAGGCAGGTCTGGTGGTCTGGTATTCCCATCTCTTTCAGAATTTCCAACAGTTTGTTGTGATCCACAGAGTCAAAGGCTTTAGCGTAGTCCATAAAGCAGTAGTAGATGTTTTCTGGAACTCTCTTGCTTTTTTGCTGATCCAACAGATTTTGTCAAATTGATCTCTGCTTCCTCTTCCTTTTCTAAATCTAGCTTGAACATCTGGAAGTTCACTGTTCACGTACTGTTGAAGCCCGACTTGAAGAATTTTTAGGATTACTTTACTAGCATGTTAGATGATTGCAATTGTGTGGTAGTTTAACATTCTTTGGCATTGCCTTTTTTTGGGGATTGGAATGAAAACTGACTTTTTTCAGTCCTGTGACCACTGATGAATTTTCCAGATTTGCTGGCATATTGAATGCAGCACTTACTTCATATCATCTTTTAGGATTTGAAAGAGCTTAATTGGAATTCCATCACCTCCATTAGCTTTGTTCATAGTGATGCTTCCTAAGGCCCATTTCACTTCACATTCCAGGATGTCTGGCTCTAGGTGAGTGATCACACCATTGTGATTATCAGGGTCATGAAGATCTTTTGTTTTTGAACTGTGGTGTTGGAGAAGACTCTTGAGAGTCCCTTGGACTTCAGGGAGATTCAACCAGTCCATCCTGAAGGAAATCAGTCCTGGGTGTTCATTGGAAAGATTGATGCTGAAGCTGAAACCCCGATACTTTGGCCATCTTATGAGAAGGATGGATTCATTGGAAAAGACCTTGGGGCTGGGAAAGATTGAAGGCAGGAGGAAAAGGTGACGACAGAGAATGAGATGCTAGATGCCATCACTGACTCAATGGACACGAGTTTGAGTAAATTCCAAGAGTTCGCAATGGACAGGGTGACCTAGCATGCTGCAATCCATGGGGTCACCAAAAGTCAGACACTACTGAGCGACTGAACTGAACTGAACTGAACTGAAAGAATAGTAAGGGAGATAAGAAAGCCTTTGTCAGTGATCAGTGCAAAGAAATAAAGAAAAACAATAGAATGGCAAAGACTAGAGATTTCTTCAAGTAAATTAGAGATACCAGGGGAACATTTAATTCAACAATGTGCACAATATAGAACAGAACTGGTATGGACCTAACAGAAGCAGAAGATATTAGGAAGAGGTGGCAAGAATACACAGAAGAACTGCACAAAAAAGAGTTTCATGACTCAGATAATCATGATGGTGTGATCAATTACCTAGAGCCAGACATCTTGGAATGTGAAGTCAAGTGGGCCTTAGAAAGCATCACTATGAACAAAGCTAGTGGAGGTGATGGCATTCCAGTAGAGCTCTTTCAAATCCTGAAAGATGATGCTGTGAAAGTGCTGTACTCAATATGCCAGCAAATTTGGAAAACTCAGCAGTGGCCACAGGACTGGAAAAGGTCAGTTTTCATTCCAATCCCAAAGAAAGGCAATGCAAAGAATGTTCAAACTACCGCACAGTTGCACTCATCTCACTTGCTAGTAGAGTAATGCTCAAAGTTCTCCAAGCCAGGCTTCAGCAGTACGTGAACCATGAACAACTTCCAGCTGTTCCAGCTGGATTTAGAAAAGGCACAGGAAACAGAGATCAAATTACCAAAATCTGCTGGATCATCAAAAAAGCAAGAGTTCCAGAAAAAACATCTACTTTTGCTTTACTGACTATCCCCCAAAGCCTTTGAACATGTGGATCACAACAAACTGTGGAAAATTCAGAAAGAGACTGGAATACCAGACCATCTGACCTACTTTGAGAAATCTGTATGCAGGTCAAGAAGCAACAGTTAGAACTGGACATGGAACAACAGACTGGTTCCTAATTGGGAAAGGAGTACATCAAGGCTGTATATTGTCACTCTTCTTATTTAACTTATATGCAGAGTTCATCATGAGAAATGCTGGGCTGGATGAAGCACAAGCTGGAATCAAGATTGCCAGGAGAAACATCAATAACTCAGATACACAGATGACACCACCTTTATGGCAGAAAATGAAGAAGAACTAAAAGAGCCTTTTGATGAAAGTGAAAGAGGAGAGTGAAAAAGTTGGCTTAAAACTCAACATTCAGAAAGCTAAGATGATGGCATCTGGTCCCATCACTTCATGGCAAAGAGACTGGGAAACAATGGAAAAAATGAGAGACTTTATTTTGGGAGGGCTCCAAAATCACTGCACATGGTGACTGCAGCCATGAAATTAAAAGACATTTGCTCCTTGAAGAAAAGCTATGACTAACCCAGACAGCATATTTGAAAGCAGAGACATTACTTCATCAACAAAGGTCTGTCTAATCAAAGGTATGGTTTTACCAGTAGTCACTTCTGGATGTGAGAGTTGGACAATAAAGAAAGCTGAGCGACAGAGAGAGGGTGGGATGATTTGGGAGAATGACATTCTAACATGTATACTATCATGTAAGAATTGAATAGCCAGTCTATGTCTGACGCAGGATGCAGCATGCTTGGGGCTCGTGCATGGGGATGACCCAGAGAGATGTTATGGGGAAGGAGGTGGGAGGGGGTTCATGTTTGGGAACGCATGTAAGAATTAAAGATATTAAAATTTAAAAAATAAAAAACTAAAAAAAAAAAAAAAAAGAAAGCTGAGCGCCAAAGAATTGATGCTTTTGAACTGCGGTGTTGGAGAAGACTTTTGAGAGTCCCTTGGAGTACAAGGAGATCCAGCTTGTCAATCCAAAAGGAATTCAGTGCTAAATGTTCATCCAAAGACTGATGCTGAAATTGAAACTCCAATACCTTGGCCACCTGATGCAAAGAAGTGACTCATTGGAAAAGACGCTGGTGCTGGGTATGATTGAAAGTAGGAGGAGAAGTGGTCGACAGAGGATGAGATGGTTGGATGGCATCACTGACTTGATGGACATGAATTTGAGTATGCTTTAGGAATTGGTGATGGACAGAGAAGCCTGGTATGCTGTATTCCATGGCATCGCAGAGTCGGACAGACTGAGTGACTGAACTGTAAACTGTATAAGCTGACCTTATAATTAGATAAGAAAGAAAAAAAATACCCTGTCTTTAAAATATGATAAATATGAATTGATCTGGACTTATGATTAATTACACTATCATTTAATCCAAGTTTTTGTTTTTATGCATCTCTGACAATTAAAAGGAAGCAAAATGCTATTAACTTATACCTGGTTAGCTAAGTTTTATATCTATTCAGATATACTGTAGGATATATCATATTCTATAAATGAATAATATTATGTAGTAAAAATGTGAGTTAATGGAAAAAAGCTCATTCTTTGTTATCAGGTAATTTAAATGATGTCTCTCTGTGTGTCCATTTATTATCCATTAATCTCATGTTTCTTCCATGCTAAGCATAGTCTCCTCCGTTGAGGGGCTTGTAGTTTAGTAAAGGCAGAAAAATAAATAAATCGTCAGTTTTATGGGAATGAGATGAAAACTGTGAAGAGGGAAGTTATAAGAAAAAACAAAAAGGTTACGGGTAGGAAATTTGGAACAGCAGCTCAGTTAAACACTCAAGAATAAGTAGTCAGGTGAAGGCTGCTGAAGATTTGAGAAGCAATAGCTTTTAGAAAACCTTTATGAAGAACATTTTTCCTGAAGACAAACTAATAGCAGCTTTGTCTAAAATTAGAAAGCACACTGATTATACAAGTAAGTTATTAATTATCTACAGATTTTCTCTTAACCCTTATTGATGGCTTATAGATTTTTTCTCTTTTGATTTCCACCATTAACGTGCCAGAGTATTACGTTCCTTGTTTTGTTTAGCAAAGCATTTCCAAAGTTTGCTTTGTGTTTTGTTGCTTTGGCATCAGTGTAACAGTAGAACTGAATTATTCTGAAAGTTGCATTCTTTTTTTTTTCTTTCTTTCATCCTTTGAGGTCAAATACAAACTAAATTTAAGCTTTGTTATTGTTACAGTTTTATTAATGTCATTTTTCATATCTATTACTCATTTTATTTGAATTATAATTGTCATTGCAACTGGATATTTTACAATTTATACTCTTGCAAGCACTTAATTTTAGAAAATTTTTTTGTTTCACACACTTTATAATTTACCATTCAAACCAGTACATTGGAGGAGGAAAAAAGGACAGTATTATTAGTTCAGCTGTGGTGACAAGAGTTATCTTAGATTGTCTGGGCCAAACACCTCATGATACTTCCCAACTCTAAACAATACTCTTCCTAAAATATGTAACTATTACTTTATATAGAGTTTAAATAATCTTTGAAAGAAGGTATGGTTATGTTTTTTCATAGTTGAAAGATTCATATTCCTTTTAATCAAAGTAGATTTTATTTTTAACTTTATAAAAGGTACCCTTAAATCAGAAAAAGTTGTATAATGAAATATAAACACTATGGTCTACTAATATGAAGGTGGTAAAACTAAATCTTTTGGGTTAATTTGGACTTCAGAGAATGTATTTTGTACATAAACTTGTTTCCAAATTTCAAATTCACAACTTCTTAGAAGTGTGCTCTGGAGAAAACACTTAAACTTTATGATGCTAAATTCTTCACTTTAAAAGAAGGATATCAAGGCCTGTCCTGTTAAATATCTGTGATGATTACATAAAATATAAAACAATATGCATGGTGCCTTACTTATACAGAGGTATGGTACATATACTTTATTTCCCTCCTATTATAAATAATAATTTGACAGGGACTTTTAAGTCTAATACACTGATAAATTACAAGAGATAATTTTTCTGTATGTTTTTACATTATTTTCAAATATATTTTTAATATATATATACAATATAGCATTATCTGTTTTTGAAAGATATCTAAAGTTGTTATTCACTTCTGGCTTTCACTCTTATTTTTGATCTCCAAAGTCAAATGCTTTCTTATTCTCAGTTTGTTTGGACAACTTTTGTAAATGTATTTCACTCTTTGCATTTCCAGACATCTCCCATAAGTAAATATTATTATCTTGAGAATATATAGATTCTCTTGTAGAAATAGAATAATGGGATCCCCTTTTAACTGAATGAAATATGAGATTAAAAATTAGAGTTTGCTTTTAATAGAGAGTAAGATTTCTTTTCAGGAAACTTATAAGGAAAGAAAACAATCACATGAATCCTAAAACCAGTGTAAATATGTTATTCTGCAGTGACTCTGGTACTTCTTTACCAAAAGTAATTTATAAAAAATAACTTGGATTATACAGTTAATCAGGTTTTAGAGATGGTCACAAATAATTTAGCTATGACAATATTCAGTTTTTTATCAAAAATGAGAAAAAAATATTGTAATTCTTCTATTAAATGTAAAGAGATAATGAGTTATATATTATCAAATTCTTTTCATGCATTCTTATGCATGCCTTTATGAAATGCACTTTTACTTCCAAAAAAATTAAAGATTCTTTGGATAAATGTGAAAGGTTATAAGATTTGACTACTGTAGGAAAGAATGATAATTTATGTATTGTACTTATTTAGATGTAAGTTATATTACAAGGAAATGATTTACCATCATCAATATGATAATTAGTTACCTAAGGAAACCTGCTGTTCTTCAGCATAAAAATGAAAGCTCATATAGTTAAATTTTTTCTCTACAATTTTTTAAATTAATTAATTTATTTTAATTGGAGGCTAATTACTTTAAAATATTGTGGTTTTCACCATATATTGACATGAATCATTCACGGGTATACAGGTGTCCACTCAGCCTAAACCTTGTCCCACCTCCCTCCTTACCAAGAGTAGGTTTCTGAAAGTGTCTAATACTAAAATGAACTCTTCTCAATCACTTTACTCTTTGAAACCTAGAGCTATTTTATAATCTTACATAACAGTCATCTAATCACTGTTTCTTCTTCCCTTGTCTACAAGTTCTTATAATGTTTTATTTATCTGGTGATGCATGTTTAGATCATTCACTAAGAAATTAAATGTTGTGCTATTTTCTCTAATATAACTGTGTTTCATACTCTTGAGCCCAACAATATAACTGATATTTTGTTTCCTTTTCCATAGGAACACTTGTTTGTAGAGCAAGAGAATGAATTTCCTAGAAATATGATGCCAGTTCTCCAATCAAGTCTTATTTTTGCTAGGGGAAAGCTGATGTGATTTAAGATGTATGATGGAGTAGGATGTGGAGATGGTAGCAGATTTATGATGCTGTTTAGATGTGAGGAGGATAATTAATCTGAAGGGTAAAAAGTTTAGAGAACTTCTTATATGACTGCAGAGTGAATAAGATTTTGCAGATCATGTAAGGGAAAAGTTCATATAAAAGGGAATAAGCAAAGCTTTATGAAAGTTTGGGAGAAGGATTCTGTTCTAGGTTTGAGCAAGGTCAAGAAAGGGTTCATTCAAGTAATTTGTAAAGCTAGATATGAGTCAGTGGGTAAACAGTAAGAGGCAGAATATTAGACACTTCTCCAAGGAAGACAAACAGATGGCCAAGAGGCATCTGAAAAGATGTTCAACACTGCTAAATATTAGGGAAATACAAATCAAAACTATCACCTGACACCAATCAGAACAGCCATCATCAACAAGCCTACAAACAAATGCTGGAGACAGTGTGGAAAGAAGAGAACCCTCCTCCAGTGTTGGTGGGAATTGGTAAAACCACTATGGAGAACAGTATGAAAGTTCCTTACAAAACTAAAAATAGAGCTGCCATATGATCCTGCAGTCCCATTCCTGCCATGTATTGAGAAAAACATGGTCCAAAAGGATACATGCCCCTCAATGTAACATTGTAGCACTGTTTACAATAACCATGACATGGAAGAAACCTAAATGTCCATCAACAAAGGAATGGATAAAGAAGATATGGTACTTATGTGCAATGGAATATAACAACCATTAAAAAGTATGAAATAATGCCATTTGTAGCAACATGGATGGACCTAGATATTCCAATACTGAGTGAAGTGAGTCAGCCAGAGAAAGAAAAATATATATTGCTTACACATAGAATCTAAAAAGATGATAGAAATAAATTTGTTTATAAAACAGAAACAAACTAACAGACTTAGAGGATGAACTTTTGGTTACCAGGGAGGGAAGGATGGAGAGAAGGAATAGGGGGTATGGGATTAACATGTACACACTGCTACATTTAAAATGGATAAAAACCAACAAAGACCTGCTGTATAGCACAGAGAACTCTGCTCAATGTTATGTGGCAGACTGGATGGGAGGGGACTTTGCGGGAAAATGGATATATGTGTGTGCATATATACATATATGGCTGGGTCACTTTGATTACAACACCTGAAACTATCACAGCATTGTTAATCATCTATACTGCAATATAAAGTAAAAGTTGTTTTTTTGTTTGTTTGTTTTTCTTTTTCTTTTTAAGAGTCAGAATATTCTAGGTATCAGGAATAGGATGAGCAAAGGAGAAAAGGTACAGAGTGTGGGGCCTGGTTGGGGAATGGCACAAAGCTTGGTGGGGCTTCAGTGTCAGGGACTGGCAGAATAACAAAGGAATGAGAACCATCTTGAGTGCTTAATTTATTTTTGAGCTTATGTGTAATTGAAGTTCGATGGGACAACGGAGCATGTTCCTTGCATTCTATTCACAAATAGCCTTAGCAATGCCTCATGAGCACAGACTCCAATGAACCCACAGTGTGAGGGAGTTCAAGCAACTCTCAGAGCAAGTTTAAGGTAAACAAGTTATGTCCATGACTGAGTAAATGGGGCATTGGCAGCCCCTAGAGAACACACTTTTCATCTGAACTAGAAATGTCTCTGAACACAGAAAGAAGTCAATGGTGTTCTATGAAACAACTGAGAAATTTTATATTATTTTTTTAGCTGTGTAACTTCCTCTATTAACTAACTTCTAAAGGTGAAAATGAAGTGAACTAAAAAGATAGGTTTACTCATAATTTTTTTTTCTTCCAATCATTCCTTTTTCTTAAGTACCAGCATGTAGAGTATAGGTAGAATATGCGTGGATCAAGAAGTGAAATGTAAACATCTCAGTTTATTTTGCACAGTGTTTCTACTCTTCTGCTAGGAACAAAAGAAATATGCATGTGTTGAAAGTGTTAGTCACTCAGTTGTGTCTGATTCTTTGTGACCCCATGGACTGTAGCCCACCAGGCTCCTCAGTTCATGGAATTCTCCAGGCAAGGATACTGGAGTGGGTAGCCATTCCCTTCTCCAGAGGAACTTCCCAACCCAGGGATCAAAACCAGGTCTCCCATGTTGCAAGAAGATTCTTTACCATCTGACCAACCAGGAAAGCCACAGACATGCATGCCCTAGCTACAAAGTAAAATTGTGTAATTTCAGTGATTCCATATACGACTTAAATGCTCTTATATATGCATTTCACTGTGTAAAGATGAAAAAAGTTATGATGAAAATTTTAATCAAAAATTTTATTTTCTTAAAACATTAAATAGGAAAAAGCCACCATGACAAGTCAAGAGAGAGATAATGGAAAAAAGAAAAAAAAAAACCTTTATATTTTAGCACTTTAAAACTTGAATTTTCTCTGGATATAACAAATTTTGTAAGTAGCCGTTCTGCACAATAAACATGTACTAATAATCACTGTAGACTAAACATCAAGCCCATCCTTACAAATTTCAGTTCAGTTCAGTCACTCACTCATGTCCGACTCTTTGCAACCCCATGAATCGCAGCATGCCAGGCCTCCCTGTCCATCACCATCTCCCAGAGTTCACTCAGATTCACCTCCATTGAGTCAGTGATGCCATCCAGCCATCTCATCCTCTGTCGTCCCCTTCTCCTCCTGCCCCCAATCCCTCCTAGCATCAAAGTCTTTTCCAATGAGTCAACTCTTCGCATGAGATGGCCAAAGTACTGTAGTTTCAGCTTTAGCATCATTCCTTCCAAAGAAATCCCAGGGCTGATCTCCTTCAGAATGGACTGGTTGGATCTCCTTGCAGTCCAAGAGAGTCTCAAGAATCTTCTCCAACACCACACTTCAGAAGCATCAATTCTTTGGTGCTCACCTTCTTCACAGTCCAACTCTCACATCCATACATGACTACTGGAAAAACCATAGCCTTGACTAGACGGACCTTAGTCGGCAAAGTAATGGCTCTGCTTTTGAATATGCTATCTAGGTTGGTCATAATTTTTCTTCTAAGGAGCAAGAGTCTTTTAATTTCATGGCTGCAGTCGCCATCTGCAGTGATTTTTGGAACCCCCAAAAAGAAAGTCTGACACTGTTTCCACTATTTCCCTATCTATTTCCCATGAAGTGATGGGACCAGATGCCATGATCTTCGTTTTCTGAATGTTGAGCTTTAAGCCAACTTTTTCACTCTCCTCTTTCACTTTCATCAAGAGGCTTTTAGTTCCTCTTCACTTTCTGCCATAAGGGTGGGGTCATTTGCATATCTGAGGTTATTGATATTTCTCCCCGCTATCTTGATTCCAGCTTGTGTTTCTTCCAGTCCAGCGTTTCTCATGATGTACTCTGCATAGAAGTTAAATAAGCAGGGTGACAATATACAGCCTTGATGTACTCCTTTTCCTATTTGGAACCAGGCTGTTGTTCCATGTCCAGTTCTAACTGTTGCTTCCTGACCTGCATACAGATTTCTCAAGAGGCAGATCAGGTGGTCTGGTATTCCCATCTCTTTCAGAATTTTCCACAGTTTATTGTGATCCACACAGTCAAAGGCTTTGAAAGTCAATAAAGCAGAAAGAGATGTTTTTCTGGAATTCTCTTACCTTTTCCATGATCCAGCAGATGTTGGCAATTTGATCTCTAGTTCCTCTACCTTTTCTAAAACCGGCTTGAACATCAGGGAGTTCAGCCTTCATGTATTTCTGAAGCCTGGCTTGGAGAATTTTGAGCATTATTTTACTAGCGTGTGAGATGAGTGCAATTGTGCTGTAGTTTGAGCATTCTTTGTCATTGCCTTTCTTTGGGATTGGAATGAAAACGAACCTTTTCCAGTCCTATGGCCACTGCTGAGTTTTCCAAATTTGCTGGCATATTGAGTGCAACACTTTCACAGCATCATCTTTCAGGATTTGAAATAGCTCAACTGGAATTCTATGACCTCCACTAGCTTTGTTCATAGTGATGCTTTCTAAGGCCCACTTGACTTCACATTCCAAGATGTCTGGCTCTAGATTAGTGATCACACCATCGTGATCATCTGGGTCATGAAGATCTTTTTGTACAGTTCTTCTGTGTATTCTTGCCACCTCTGCTTAATATCTTCTGCTTCTGTTAGGTCCATACAATTTCTGTCCTTTATCAAGCCCATCTTTGCATGAAATGTTCCCTTGGTATCTCTAATTTTCTTAAAGAGATCTCTAGTCTTTCCCACTCTGTAGATTTCCTCTATTTCTTTGCATTCATCACTGAAGAAGGCTTTCTTATTTCTTCTTGCTATTCTTTGGAACTCTGCATTCAGATACTTAAATCTTTCCTTTTCTCCTTTGCTTTTCACTTCTCTTCTTTTCACAGCTATTTTAAGGCCTTCCCAGACAGCCATTTTGCTTTTTTGCATTTCTTTTCCATGAGGATGTTCTTGATCCCTGTCTCCTGTACAGTGTCCCGAACCTCAGTCCATAGTTCATCAGGCACTCTATCTATCAGATCTAGGCCTGTAAATCTATTTTTCACTTCCACTGTATAATCATAAGGGATTTGATTTAGGTCATACCGGAATCGTCTAGCGGTTTTCCCTATTTTCTTCAATTTCAGTCTGAAATTGATAATAAAGAGTTCATGATCTGAGCCACAGTCAGCTCCTGGTCTTGTTTTTGTTGACTGTATAGAGTTTCTCCATCTTTGGCTGCAAGAATATAATCAATCTGATTTCGGTGTTGACCATCTGGTGATGTCCATGTGTAGAGTCTTCTCTTGTGTTGTTGGAAGAGGGTGTTTGTTATGACCGGTGCATTTTCTTGACAAAACTCTGTTAGTCTTTGCCCTGCTTCATTCCACATTCCAAGACCAAATTTGCCTGTTACTCCAGGTGTTTCTTGACTTCCTACTTTTGCATTCCATTCCATTCTTATAAATTTAGTAATGTTTTAATTCCTTAGAACCAACACAAGGCAATGGGGTAGGAAGTGATTAACACTACTTCCTGAAATTGACTTTCATTTTAACTAGATGTGATGGATCTCAAGGCAGGTTTCATTTAATGTTATGGAGAAATATTTGTTACAAGTATCTGAAGTTTTATGTACTTTTTCCAGTGTCCATTAACCCCCTTGAATGCTAAAATGATAATACTCTCATCTTAACCTGTATATCAAACCATGTCAATGGTCCAAGCATATACTCTTGGAGCTCTTTCCAAGTATGTTCAACAGTTCCCAGGAATATATCTCTCTTCCATAGGTAGAAATTCAACAATGACCGATAGGTTGGGGTGGGGGTTGATGGGGAAGCAGCTATTAACATTCTAACTTCTTTACAACTGACTGAGATAATTCCAGATATTATCCACATTACCTTCAAAGATTCCCTGTGCAATTGAGGTGATGTTTGATCATGCATATTTCCTTGGTTGTTTCCTTGTTCCTGACTTACTTTCCCATTTTTCTACTGATTGTTTCTGAGAAATATCCTACTAAGTTCCTTTTATACAAATCCCCTTGTCTCAGAGTCTGTTTTAGAGGAAACTCAACCCAAGGCTCTAAGAAAAATTAAAATATTTGATAAAAGTAATAGGAGACTGATAAATATTTATTGGGTTCAATTGAAAATGGCATGTGTGTGGATGGTAAAAATTCTCTATATAATTAAATAGTCTATCACTAGGTTTCCTTATGAACATTATGAATAACATGAAATATAATCATTTAAAGTGGTCCATTTTATATCAGCATTCATTGTGAATACAGTGGCTAAATTAATGAATTAGTTGTCTCATTTTCAGTTATACCATATTTCATGAACATAGCCTTAACTTTTAGAGAAGGCGATGGCACCCCACTCCAGTACTCTTGCCTGGAAAATCCCATGGAAGAAGGAGCCTGGTAGGCTGCAGTCCATGGGGTCGCTAAGAGTCGGACACAACTGAGCAACTTCACTTTCACTTTTCAGTTTCATGCATTGGAGAAGGAAATGGCAACCCACTCAGTGTTCTTGCCTGGAGAATCCCAGGGACGGGGGAGCCTGGTGGGCTGCCGTCTGTGGGGTCGCACAGAGTCAGACATGACTGAAGCAACTTAGCAGCAGCAGCAGCCTTACTTTTTATGTTATGAGTGAGTATGAATTAGTTTTTTGTGTAATTCTTAAGAAAATGTAGGCCATTATGGATTCAAAGTCTTCATATATTTAGTCATATTTAGCCATAAATAGAACAATTTAACATTCATTTTCCATCTTTAGTAGTTTCTCTCTTTTATAACGTTCACTCAATATAATGTGAATTTGTAGTATCTTTGAAGAGATGAAATGAGTATTGAGATTACCAAGCTATATGAACAGTTTATGACAGAAAACAAATTTAGTCACAAAGAAGGAAATAAAATGATAAAAATCAATTGAAATTATTGATATTTTAAAAGTCAATAGTAGAATTACTTGACTCTGGAGATTTACTCAATAATTTTAAATGGCTTTATTTTGAGAAATGCTAGCAGTGGAACTGGATATCAGTCAAGTTAATCAAACTATTTCTCAGAAATCCAGATTATGAACACCTAAATGATCTATATTGAATTTTAAGTATATTTTGTTGTCATCATATATCATTTTAGAGGACTAAAAGTGAGTTGCTTTGCCACCTTACTTATGATATTTTTAATTTCCCTCCTACAAACTAGCAGTCACCACTGAGTATTTTTATGAGTGTATATATACATATTTTAAGAGGGGGGAAAGAGAAGAATTGAGAGAGCCCATATGGAGTATATATTTTTTAAAGTCAACAAGAAGCTCTACTTTTGTATATGAGTGTCTCCATATTTTTCTAACTCAAAAAAAAAAAAAGAAACATGCAATGTGGTCACTTAAACACTCTTCATAAAGCATTTTTAGGATAGAAATATAGTCAGGGTGAAATAAATCATGCTGCCAATATATCTATTCTGATATATATTTCTTTTAGCAATATGATTTCACAGGTCATTCTTTTTTCATGCTTTAACTTAGATTTTAGCCCAAGGTTTATAAAATTCATTTAATTTACAAATTAAAGGCTATTTGAGGTCTTAAGAGTTTTGTTTAGCTTTTCAAAATGTCATCCCAGTGATATGTGGGATGATAATAGGTACCATTTTCATTCATTAACTACTTTAATAAATTTTTAGAACTGCTCTAATGAATAATGAATAATTCTTCTGAATAATGAGCAGTAAAAGAATGAATTTCAAAAATGGTATGGTTGGTAAGGGGCCATGCAAATTTTCCTCGTACCCAGAGTTTTACTTAGATCTCCTGCATTACTTTAAGTTTTAATCCTTTGAATCTGCCTGCAATGCAGGAGATCTCCAGGAGATCTCGGCTCAACTCCTGGGTTGGAAGATCCCCTGGAGAAGGAAACAGGCACCCATTCTGGTATTCTTGTCTGGGAAATCCCATGGACAGAGGAACTTGGTGGGCTATAGTCCATGAGGTCACAAAAGTCGGATGACATTAGTGACTAAGCCACCATAAGTCCAGTTTTTAGGAGTGGTTACTTAAGTACTATATAAATCCTTCAAAAGATAAAATACAAAGTCACATTAAGTCATGCAATGCACTATTCATGTAAGACTAAAGGCAAAAATATTATCAACAGATTAATAGAATTAAAAGGGAGGCTGTTGGTACCACAGGTTACTTGGATCAATTTGCCATTTGGTCTGTGAGCAGCCCTTCCTTTTTCAAGGCTATAATGTGTGCTTCTTTGTATGTGTTTGTGTAGGGTGAGAAATCTACTCAACTCTAACATAAAATATATATCTTGTAAATTTAAATTTTGTTAATGGTAGTTCACTTGATAATTTACTGATATACAAATTAAAAGTCATGTTAAATAATAATCTTAGTTAGGTAAAATATATTATCTTTTTCTTATAGATCTTAATGTTTTTACCAATCTGTAAAACATATCTTATAGTTCTTGGTTAAGCTATATGGTTAGTAAACAAATAAAATCATATGAAAAGATGACCTTTAAGTGCTTTCAACAGTTTTAATTTAGCGGCATTACAATTTACCTAACCTTTTAGAAAGTACTCATTTTTGACAGTGACTTGACTTTACTTTCAAAGTTATATAATCAGTATGTTAGAAAATGTAGTTCATAATTATTCATAAGTTTGTCTATACAGTCCAAGTTTTATGTTATATTTACTTAAAATCTGGAATAAATTACAGTTTATGTACATAATACTCAAAGTATATATACATGCTTAAATTGTATGTCTATCATATTGCTGTCAAATATGTAAATATAAATGTGCTATTCATGTTAATTATAAATATGCATGTTATTTTATATATATAATATATAGGACATAAATATGCATCATAAAAATATGATATATGTATATAAACAAAATATATACATACATATTTATAAAACATATATGATAACATACAAAATGTATAAACATTATGCATATGTATTTATCTACATATATATATGTATATATATTTCTTGTTGAAAAATACATGGATTTCCCTGGTGGTTCAGTAGTAAACAATCTGCCTGCCAATGCAAGAGACACAAGTTAGAGCCATGATCCCGGAAGATTCCATAAGCTGCAGAGCAACTAGGTCCATGTGCCACACTCTTGAGCCTGTGCTCTAGAGCCTGGGAGCCACAACTACTGAAGCCCATGCACCCTAGAGCCTGTGTTGTGCAAAAATAAGAAATCACTGCAATGAGAAGCCTGCGCACCACAACTAGAGAGTAGCCCCTGCCTGCCAAAACTAGAGAAAAAATCCCATGCAGACAACAAAGATCCAGCATAGCCAAAAATAAATAAATAACATTTAAAAAAAGAAAAATACCTGTGTTTTCTCCCAGAGGCTATGAACTCCTCAAGATCAAGAAATATGTCTTATTTTTATGTTAATTTTCACAGTCTAGCACAATATATAGCTTAAATTATGAACTCAATACATGTTGATACAACTAATAAAATTTGAAACAGGTCACAACAATTGGCATATATATTCTTGTATAAAAAAATGAGAAGACCAGTGATTTGAAGACCAGTGATCTCAAATCACAATAAGAAAGTTTTAAAAAGTGGAAAACTTGAAGGTAATGAATATCAGGTTTCAAAAAATAATGACACATTTGCAACGTCTTCTATTCAGAACATATTGTACCACAAAGAAGAAATTAGTATTTAAAATATATTAATAAGTATATGCTTACATCTTTATGTAGTTTGTATAAAACTCTCTTACTGAGATATTTAATAAACACTTGATTTACTTCAGTTCAGTTCAGTTGCTCAGTTATGTCCAACTCTGTGACCCCATGGACTGCAGCATGCCAGGCTTCCTTGTCCACCACCAACTCCTGCAGCATACTCAAACTCATCTCCATTGCAACGGTGATGCCATCCAACCATCTCACTCTCTGTTGTCCCATTCTCCTACCTTCGATCTTTCCCAGCATCAGGGTCTTTTCAAAGGAGTCAGCTCTCCACATGAGGTGGCCAAAGTATTACAGTTTCAGCTTCAGCATCAGTCCTTCCAATGAATATTCACGACTGATATCCTTTAGGATTGACTGGTTGATCTTCATGCAGTCCAAGAGACTCTCAAGAGTCTTCTCCAACACCATAGTTGAAAAGCATCAATTCTTTGGTGCTCAGTTTTCTTTACTGTCCAACTCTCACATCCATATATGACTATGGGAAAAACCATAGCTTTGACTAGACAGAACTTTGTTGGCAAAGTAATGTCTCTGCTTTTTAATATGCTGTCTAGGTTTGTCAGAGCTTTTCTTCCAAGGAGCAACCGTGTTTTAATTTTATAGCTGCAGTCACCATCAGTAGTGATTTTGGAGCCCAAGAAAATAAAAAGTCTCTCACTGCTTCCATCGTTTCCTCTTCTACTTGCCATGAAGTGATGGGACCGGCTGCCATGATTTTAGTTTTCTGAATGCTGAGTTTTAAGCCAACTTTTTCACTCTCCTCTTTCACTTACATCAGTTCTTCTTCGCTTTCTGCCATAAGGGTAGTGTCATCTTCATATATGAGGTTATTGTTATTTCCCCCCAGAAGTCTTGATTCCAGCTATTTACTTATATAGTGACAAGTTGATAGATGTGTAAAATATTTTAAAATTTGGAGACTATTGTAAAAAGCAATAAGGATAATACAAAAATTTCTGTAGTTTCTTTGTTTATATCTTTTAATGTTAAGTTTGATGTGCTTAGATGATCCATATTTTTGCTTCCACTATAAAAAGACTTTCCCAATAGTAAAAATTATTTAAAAAATTTCAGAGATAGTGTAAATGTGACAAGAGATATTATCTCCTTACTGCCTCCTAGTTGTAATATATATCTTAAATGATTACAGCATTTTACTTGATTCTTTTTAATGTTCCAGAGCTCATGCAAATAATAAAATACCTGCTATCTTTGATGCTTAAGATGACTTTTATTTCTATATTTGTCTCAGGTTGCACTTTAAGTTTATGATTAACTGTGTTCAAATAACTACATTACTGATTTATTTAATGTAGAGAATTGAAATTGCATTCATCAGGAGAGCAAGGAAAAGGATAAATCTAAAACCTGCAGACTCCAACCAAAAATGCTCCTCAACACCACAGGATAATTAAAATCAACACTTTAAAACAAAGTGCCATTCTCTTTCTTATTGTCCTAATGGAAATAATTATTACCAAGCATAAGTATCATCAACTTTTAAAATTATTACAAAGTATATAAAACAATTCTTCCTACTTATACTATTCTTAATTTTTCAAACATCATTGATTGAAATAATTAAATAATTATTAATGGAACCCTTCTTTTATTCATTTTATACTTTTGAAATATAAATTTAACAAGAGTACTTTTAATACAACCATATTGGAAATTACTGTGGGCAAGAATCCCTTAGAAGAAATGGAATAGCCATCATAGACAACAAGAGTCTGAAATCCAGTACTTGGATGCAATCTCAAAGCTGACACATTGATCTTTGTACATTTCCAAGGCAAACCATTCAATAACAGAGTAATCCAAGTCTATGCCCCAACCAGCAATGCTGAAGAAGATGAAGTGAATGGTTCTATGAAGAACTACAAACCTTCTAGAATTAACACCCTAAATAGATGTCTTTTTCATTATATGGCACTGGAATGTAAAAGTAAGAAGTCAAGACATACCTGGAGTAACAGGCAAATTTGGCTTTGGAGTATAGAGTGAAGCAGGGCAAAAACTGATAGAGTTTTGCCAACAGAATGCACTGGATATAGCAAAAACACAATTTCAACAATGCAAGAGAAGACTCTACACATGGACATCACCAGATGGTCAATACCGAAATCAGGTTGATTATATTCTTTGCAGCCAAAGATGGAGAAGCTCTATACAGTCAGCAAAAACAAGACTGGGAACTCAGATCATGAACAAGACTGTGGCTCAGATCATGAACTCCTTATTGTCAAATTCAGACTTAAAGAAAGTGGGGAAAACTACTAGAACATTCAGGTATGATTATACAGTGGAAGTGACAAATAGATACAAGGGATTGGATCTGATAGAGTGCCTGAAGAACTATGGATGGAGGTTCATGACATTGTACTGGAGGAAATGATCAAGACCACCCCCAGAAAAAGAAATGCAAAAGGCAAACTGGTTGTCTGACAAGGGCTTACAAATAGCTGAGAAAAAAAGAGAAGTGAAAGGCAAAGGAGAAAAGGAAAGATGTATGTAGAGTTCCAAAGAATAGCAAGGAGAGATAAGAAAGACTCCTCAGTGATCAGTGCAAAGAAACAGAGGAAAACAATAGAATGGTAAAGACTAGAGATCTCTTCAACAAAATTAGAGATACCAAGGGAACAATTCATGGAAAGATGAGCACAATAAAGGACAGAAGTCGTAAGCACCTAACAAAAGCAGAAGATATTAAGAAGAGGTGGTAAGAATACACAGAAGAACTGTACAAAAAAGATCTTCATAATCCAGATAATTACGATGGTGTGATCACTCACCTAGAGCCAGACATCCTGGAATGTGAAGTCAAATGGGCCTTAGAAAGCATCACTACAAGAAAGCTAGTGGAGGGGATGGAATTCCACTTAAGCTATTTCAAATCCTGAAAGATGATGCTGTGAAAGTACTGCATTCAATGTGCCAACAAATCTGGAAAACTCAGCAGTGGCCACAGGACTGGAAAAGGTCCGTTTTCATTCCAATCCCAAAGAACAGCAATGCCAAAGAATGCTCAAACAACGGTACAATTGCATTCATCTCACATGCTAGTAAAATAATGCTCAAAATTCTCCAAGCCAGGCTTCAGCAATACATGAACCGTGAACTTCCTGATGTTCAAACTGGTTTTAGAAAAGGCAGAGGAACCAGAGATCAAATTACCAACATCCGCTGGATCATGGAAAAGGAAGAGAGTTCCAGAAAAACATCTCTTTCTGCTTTATTGACTATGCCAAAGCCTTTCACTGTGTGGGTCACAATAAACTTTGGAAAATTCTGAAAGAGATGGGAATACCAGACCACCTGACCTGTCTCTTGAGAAATCTGTATGCAGGTCAGGAAGCAGCAGTTAGAACTGGATATGGAACAGACTGGTTCCAAATAGGAAAAGGAGTATGTCAAGGCTGTATATTGTCACCCTGCTTATTTAACTTATATGCAGAGTACATCATGAGAAATGCTGGGCTGGAAGAAGCGCAAGCTGGAATCAAGATTGCCGGGAGAAATATCAATAACCTCAGATATGCAGATGACACCACCCTAATGGCAGAAAGTGAACAGGAACTTAAAAAGCCTCTTGATGAAAGTGAAAGAGGAGAGTGAAAAAGTTGGCCTAAAGCTCAACATTCAGAAAACTAAGATCATGGCATCTGGTCCCATCACTTCATGGGAAATAGATGGGGAAACAGTGTAAACAGTGTCAGACTTTATTTTTTGCGGCTCCAAAATCACTGCAGACGGTGATTGCAGCCGTGAAATTAAAAGATGCTTACTCCTTGGAAGGAAAGTTATAACCAATCTAGATAGCATATTGAAAAGCAGAGACATTACTTTGCCTACTAAGGTCCGTCTAGTCAAGGCTATGGTTTTTCCTGTGGTCATGTATGGATGTGAGAGTTGGACTATGAAGAAAGCTGAGCGCCAAAGAATTGATGCTTTTGAAGTGTGGTGTTGGAGAAGACTCTTGAGAGTCCCTTGGACTGCAAGGAGACCCAACCAGTACATTCTAAAGGAGATCATTCCTGGGTTTCATTGGAAGGAATGATGCTAAAGCTGAAACTCCAGTACTTTGGCCATCTCATGCGAAGAGTTGACTCATTGGAAAAGACTCTGATGCTGGGAGGAATTGCGGGCGGGAGGAGAAGGGGACGACAGAGGATGAGATGGCTGGATGGCATCACTGACTTGATGGACGTGAGCCTGCGTGAACTTCGGGAGTTGGTGATGGACAGCGAGGCCTGGTGTGCTGTTATTCACGGGGTTGCAAAGAGCCAGACACGACTGAGCGACTGAGCTGAACTGAATCTGTTAGTATATAGAAATGCACACACACACACACACACACACACACACACACACACACACACACACACCTGGCAAGTTTAGAACTGTTGTGGATAAGGACATGGTCAGGAAGAATTTCCATTAGAATTTAAAATAGAAAACCAGTATTGAAAGCAAGGTATTAATTCAAATTTCTATCTATTTTAAACCATGTAATGATACAGATAAACAAAATTACATCTTAATTTTATGAACATAAAACAATATATCTTAAAAGTCTGTTTTGCTATTCATAGAAGTTACCCTCTTGGTAATTATTTCAGAATCACTGAAAAACTGTAGAAGTAATTTCTCTAGTGATTAATAAATGATATTAAAATGAAGTTATTTCTGCTCACACATTTTGTTTATTCAGTTATCATTTATTCAATCATAAATTTGCATGTAAAACATTCATAGATTGAGAGCCTACTATGTACCAAGATGGAGTAGGAAATGGAATGCCACTCTAGTATTCCTGCCTAAAGAATTCCATGGACAGAGGAAACTGTCAGGCTACAGTCCATGGGGTCACAAAGAGTCAGACATGACTGAGGGACTAACACACACACATACACGTGTGCCAAGAAGTGTGTGCTAAGTGCTGTGCTTGAATGACAGAAAATAGACTTTTTTTTTATAATCTAATGGAGAAACACATACATATGTAGATACACAGAGAAAGAGCATGCATATTAAACAAAATATGCAACACATATATAAATACACTTAGATATGTATATACAAATGAATTTAGATGGAATACACTTTGGAACTCAAGAAAAGACACTTGGAAGTAGTTTTTAAGCTGAGAATTACAGAATGAATAGATCTCAGCCACAGATTTGGGAGTTGGGAAGAGAGCTAGTCTATTTGTTATCTCATTGAGACTGTATAATTATAATTCTCACAACTTTCAATTGTTGGAAACCATTTCAGACAACTATACCAATCTCTTTCCAAATAAATGAAGACATTATTAAAGAAAATAGTGCTCATAAATGCTGTCAGAAGAATATTTGAAACCTTAGCTTTATGTCAAGTATAAATCAATCCTTTCAACACTTATATCTCCTACAAATCCCCAAGGCAACACAAATCCATCAAAAGTGATGGTGCCAGTGAATGCCTCTCCAGGCATTCACTCCATGCCACTCTAGTATTCCTGCCTGAAGAATTCCATGGACAGAGGAAACTGTCAGGCTACAGTCCATGGGGTCACAAAGAGTCAGACATGACTGAGGGACTAACACACAGACATACACGTGTGCCAAGAAGTGTGTGCTAAGTGCTGTGCTTGAAGTTTCAAAGAGGAAACTGCATGAGTGTAAGAGAAATCTGACTTACTCAGCACTGACAAAATAAGACCAATAAAAGTTGTGTATCTTCATGCTCTATTTCAGATGACCGAATTTCCCTGGCTTCAAGCTCCTAGTAGGTTTAACCAGATGTGTCACTGCTCTCATAGCCTGCTGTTTCTGGCAGACATTTTATTGCTGCTCCAGATGTTCCATTTTGCTGCTGTGTCCATCATGCACAGTGTGGGTCTCAAAACTCTGGATGAATTTCAGACACTTAATTCATTGTTTTAAATAGTTTCCAAGCTTTATTCATGAATAAAAGGTAGCCTGAGGAGATGAGAGGGACAGAGTAGGTGAATAAATTGTAGGAAATATTTATTAGTCCACAATCATAAGATGTTTATGCTGGAGAAAATTTAGAGACACTCTAGTGGAAGTCTTTTTATTTAAACATAGAGAAGTAGCTCCTGCCAGATTAGCCAAATTGTTAGATAGTTGAGACAAGATTAAACTAAGGTTGCTTAAGTGGCAGTCTGGGGGAATTTGCACCATCCCACAATATAGGGTGCCTCAGGAGTTAAAAAACTATGGCCTGTGGACCAAACCAACTCATCTGCCTGTATTTGTATATACAATTTTATTAGTACACAATCATGCCTATTTATATCCATTTTAAAAATATTTTTTAATTGAAGGATAATTATAATATTGTGATGACCTCTGCCATACATCAACATGAGTCAGTCATAGGGATACATGTGTCCCCTTCTTTCTGAAACCTCCTCACTTCCAAAACCATCCCTCCAGGTTGTCACAGAACACCAGGTCTGGGTTCCCTGTGTCATGCATCAAACTCCCATTGACTATCTATTTTACTTATGATAATATCTACGTTTCAGTGCTATTCTCTCAAATCATCCCTCTAAGTTTCTTTCCAGTGACAGCTTGAGTATTTGTGACAAGGGCTTTATCACCTGGAAATCCTAAAATAGTTACTAATAGTCCTTTGCAGAAAAAAAGTTTGTCGACTACTGATCTAACTAAAAAATTATTATATAAATAATTGTGCTCAATTTCAGCTTTCCCCAAAAGTGCTTGAAATACATTGTAGTCAGAGTAATTGCTTTGGCTTTTCATTATTATCATAAAATCACAAACTGTTATGGTTGGAAAGACTATATAGGACATTTAATTCAACTCCCATTCAATGAAAAAATGTCCTTTATTCCATTTCTGCAGATGCTTATTTAGACATTGCTTAAATAATCCTATTGAAAAGAATTAGAGTTCCTCTTGGAGCAGCATATTATATGGATGGACACTATTATTTGGAATAAACTTACATGTTTTGAGTCACCTCTGATACTTGCAAACTTTACTGATTTATAGGCTAGCCTGCACAGATATTAGAGAACAAATACACAGGCTTTTTATGCCAGTCTTTCCAGTCATTTAACTTTTTACACAGCAAATAATATTAATCCTACTATTCCCTGGGAAAACATATTCCATTCATTTTCACTGTCAGACTACTTAATATCTTGGTCATATTTCCAGAGTTCTATCTAAAATGGTGAGTTTTGTTCTTTAAATGTAGCACCAAGAATTGAAAAGAGCCCAGTCTTGTACAAAGTATACCCTTTCAGTATTATTGGACAAATCATATCTTAATATTTCCGTATTGTGGTGATAAAATATCTAACACAGATGTGTTAGTATCTTCTCCACTCAGTACACTGACATAAACATAGTAGGCATTCAGCTAGCACAAATTCTTTCTCTAGTATTTCCCCCTCATTTCAGGAATTAGTTTGCATTTTAAAAATAATTACAGCATTTGCCTCGTTTCAAAGTATTTCATAAAGATTAGTACCTATCCAAATAAGCACAATGTGACAAAATAAGTTCTCTTTATAAGGTCTTAGAAAACATAGGAAATGTTTTAAAATATGAAGAATTCAAATGGGTTAGTTTTAATAATCTATGATTTTTCTGAAGTTCCTAAACTAGGTAGCTTAAAAATTAATTTTGTAAAGTATTTAAGAGAAAAAAAAAAGATCAGTTTCGTATGTCTTATTCAATAAATATTGCATTGCCTCTGGGGTTTAATGAAAATTGTATATTATAATCATTTGTTTGATGACAGTGAAAGCTCATCTTAAGACATACAATGGCTTTTTGATGTGGCTTCCAGCAGTTTGTGAACTCATTCTTACAATAATTAAATACCTTTTAAAGTGATAATAGCTCTTATAGTGATTATAGTTATTCTTTAAACAAGTAGAGTTATTTTCTTAGTGCCTAGTATCTTCAAGAAGTTAATGAATTTTTCAAATATATTAAGCATATTTTAAGAGTTATATTCTTCTGTGAACAAAATGGCCACAGTGGCAAATTTTTCTTATGATTTAGCAATTACCATTTGCTCAGTTCAGTTTAGATTTCTCTTTCACATTTTTAATATTTTGGATTATTTAAAAAATACTATGAACTACATTTGCATGTAATAGTTAATCTACTTAGAATGGTGGGATCCTATGAAGTTGACTGAATGCTTTTATTTGTATCAGTTCTGTTTAGGAGATGGGAGAAAGTGACCAGGAGACAAGGAGAGAGGGTTCATAGTAGGTAGAAATTTCCAATATTATTTCAAAAACTATTTATCATTTTGTATATTTGATGACACCTAACCGAATCACTGAATCTTTCTTATTTACCCACAGAATTTTCACTATGGCATGGAAACTTCCCCAAATCAAAAAGTAATATTGTCTGTGGGGAAAAAGAATATATAAAACCCTGTAAGTTACTGCTTTGTTATGAAGAATTGTATATTTGGCCCAAAAATCAATTATATAATTTTCTGTTTTATTGTAAAAATCCTACTTTTATTTCAATCATTTTATAGTTATATATTTTTTAGAGATTAAACAAATGACTGGAGGAATTTCAGATTTTACTGATGTTATATTAAGCAGGAGTGAAGTAATGGATGTCTTCCATTGGGCTCAAAAGTGTACATTCTGATTTGTATTTATTAAAATAGAGACATTTTGTGTTTTCTTTAACTTTTATCTGAATGTTTGCATTTTTATTTTCCTCTAAGTTCATAAAAATTGGAGGCATTTATTAGCAAATACTTAATCTGTCACAGTTTTCTTTGTCCCTAATACATAGCTATCTATTTATAAAAAATTTGCTGTCAGTACCTTTTATGTTGATAATCTATAACCTCTCCCTGGACAAGTTGGCTTTAACTGAATCACTTAGTCTGTCTATCACTACCAGCATCATAGATCAGACAAATAATCAAAGTAACTTAAGCTTATATGTAAAAATATCATACTCATTTAGAAGTTAATAGATATTATTTCTTGAATCTCACTTCTATCCTATTGACATATATGAACAATTTTACACCAAAGTCATGATTTTCTGTTTTCTGTGGAATTAATTAATTTGAAGTCAGGTACTGTAACTTTCAACCTTGTCCTTCTTAGTCAACATTATTTGGCTATTCAAGTTCTTTGTAATATATATACATTTTAGAATTAGCTTTTAATTTTCTACAAAAGTCCAATTAAAATTTTGATTGCTGTTACATTGAATTTACCCAAAAGTTTGGCAAGAATTAACATTTAAACAATATCCCTAATATTTTAACAGTATTAAAAATCCTGATTTAAAGTTTGTTAATTTTATCTTCTCAAAGAACAAACTTTTAGTTTGATTAATCTTTACTGTTGCTTCTTTCATTTCTTTTTTGTTTATTTCTGTCCTGATCTTTATGATTTCCTTCTTTCTGTTAATTTTGGGGTTTTTTAGGTTTTCATTTTCCAGTTGTTTTGGTATAAAGTTAGGTTGTCTATTCAATGTTTTTCTTGTTTCTTGAGGTAGGATTCTATTGCTAAAAAGTTTCTTTTTAAGACTACTTTTGCTGCATCCCATAGGTTTTGAGTTGTGTTTCCACTGTCATTTGTTTCTAAAAATATTTTTATTTTCCTTTTGATTTATTCAGTAAACTGCTGGTTATTTAGAAATGTGTTGTTTAATCTCCATGTGTTTGTGTTTCTTACAGTTTCTTTCTTGTAATTGATATCTTGTCTCAGATGGGGAAACAGGGGAAACAGTGGCTGACTTTATTTTTCAGGGCTCCAAAGTCACTGCAGATGGTGATTGCAGCAATGAACTTCAAAGACACTTACTCCTTGGAAGGAAAGTTATGATCAACCTAGATAGCATATTCAAAAGCAGAGACATTACTTTGCCAACAAAGGCCAGTCTAGTCAAGGCTATGGTTTTTCCAGTGGTCATGTATGGATGTGAGAGTTGGACTATAAAGAAAGCTGAGTGCCAAAAAATTGATGCTTTTGAAGTGTGGTGTTGGAGAAGACTCTTGAGAGTCCCTTGGACTGCAAGGAGATCCAACCAGTCCATCCTAAAGGAGATCAGTCCTGAGTGTTCATTGGAAAGACTGATGTTGAAGCTGAAACTCCAATACTTTGGCCACCTGATGCGAAGCGCTGACTCATTGGAAAAGACCCTGATGCTGGGAAAGATTGAAGGCAGGAGGAGAAGGGAATGACAGAGGATGAGATGGTTGGATGGCATCATGGACTCGATGGACATGGGTTTGGGTGGACTCAGACAAGGAGGCCTGACGTGCTTCACTTCATGGGATCACAAAGAGTCGGACATGACTGAACAACTGAACTGAACTCATAGTGTTGCGGTCAGAAAAGATGCTTGCTATGATTTTGACTTTCTTAAATTTACTGAGGTTTGATTTGTGACCCAAGATGTGTTCTATCCTGGAAAATGTTCCATGCACACTTGAGAACAAGGTGTATTCTTCTACATTTGGATGGAATGTCCTGAAGATATCAATGAGATCCATCTCATCTAATATATCATTTAAGACTTGTGTTTCCTTATTTTCTATTTTGATGATTTATCCATTGGTGTAAGTGGGGTGTTCAAGTCTCTTACTATTATTGTATTACTGTCAGTTTCAGCTTTTATGTCTTTTAGTGTTTTTCTTAAGTATTGAGGTGTTCCTATGTTGTGTGCATAGTTGGTAGTGGTTTAGTCACTAAGTCGTGTCCAACTCTTGTGACCCCATGGACTATAGCCTGCCAGGCTCCTCTGTCCATGGGATTCTCCAGGCAAGAATACTGGAGTTGGTTGCCATTTCCTTCTCTACTAAATGGGGCTTAATGGCATCAACTTCACTGGGCCATGAAGGGGCTCAAGAGAGAAAAAGACTTCTAAAGTTCTTGACACAAGTCTTGGTACCCAAGAAGTTTTCCACACACAGTATAGATATTTACAATTGTTATGTCTTGGATTGATCCCTTGATCATTATGCAGTGTTCTTCCTTATCTCTTGTAATATTCTTTATTTTAAGGTCTATTTTGTCTGATATGAGGATTGCTACTCCCACTTTCTTTTGCTTTTCATTTGCATGCAGTATTTTTCCATCCTCTCACTTTCAGTCTATATGTGCCTTTAGGTCTGAAGTGGGTTTCTTGTAGACAGAATATACAGGGGTCTGGTTTTTGTATCCAGATTCATCAAAAAAAAAAAAAAAAAAAGAAAGAAAGAAACAAAGAAAGAAACAAAAACAAAAAAAAAGGAGAAAGAAGAATCTAATCAACAAAATCAGAAATTAAAAAGGAGAGTTTACAACAGACAATATAGAAATACAAAGGATTATAAGAGACTATTATGAACAACTATATGGCAATAAAATGGATAACCTGGAAGAAACACAGAGACTCTTAGAAAAGTTCAATCTTCCAAGACTGAATCAGGAAGAAATAGAAATTCTGAACAACTTAATTACAAGTATTGAAATAAAAACTGTGATCAAAAATCTCCCCAGAAACAAAAGCCCAGGGCCACATGGATTCACAGGTGAATTCTATCAAACATTTAGAGAAGAGCTGATGCCGATCCTTCAAAACCTCTTTCAATAAATTGAAGAGCAAGGAGCACTTCCAAACTCATTATGAGGCCACCATCACCCTGATACCAAAACCAGACAGACATTGCTAAAAATGAAAACCACAGGCCAATATCACTGATGAACATACATGCAAAAATCCTCAACAAAATTCTAGCAAACAGAATTCAACAACATATTAAAAAGCTAATACACCATGATCAAGTTGAATTTTTTCCAGCAACACAAGGATTCTTCAATATACACAAATAAATCAATGTGATACACAATATTAACAAACTGAAATATAAAAACCATATGATAATCTGAATAGATGCTGAAAGAGCCTTTGACAAAATTCAACATCCATTTATCATTAAAACTCTTCATAAAAATGGGCATAGAAAGAACCTACTTCAACATAGTTAAGGCCATTTATGATAAGCCCACAGCAAACATTATTTTCAATGGCGAAAAACTGAAAGAATCCCCCCTAAGATCAGGAACAAGACAAGGGTATCCACTGTCACCAGTATTATTCAACAGAGTTTTTGAAGTTCTAGCTACAATAATCAGAGAAGAAAAAGAAATAAAAGGAATCCAGATCAGAAAAGAAGAAGTAAAACTCCCATTGTTTGCACTTGACATGATACTTTACAAAGAAAACCTTAAAGATACTATCAGAAAATTACTAGGGCTAATCAATGAATTTAGCAAAGCTGCATGATATAAAATCAATACACAGAAAACACTTGCATTCCTATATACTAACAATGAAAAATCAGAAAGAGAAAATAAGGAATCAATATCATTCACCATTACAACAACAACAAAATATATATATATAGGAATAAACCTACCTAAAGATACAAAATAACTGTATACAGAAAATTATAAGACATTGATGAAAGAAATCAAAGATGACAGAAAGAGACAGAGAGACATTCCATGTTTCTGGGGAGGAAGAATCAATATTGTGAAAATGAATATACTACCAAATGCAATCTACAGATTCAGTGTAATCCCTATCAAATTAGCAATGGCATTTTTTCATGAAACCAGAAAACAAATCAAAATTCATATGGAAATACAAAAGACCCCAAATAACCAAAGCAGTCTTGGGAAAGAAGAATGGAGCTGGAGGGATCAACCTTCCTGACTTCAGATTATACTACAAAGCTACAGTCATCAAGAGAGTATGATACTGGCAGAAAAACAGAAATATAGATCAATAGAACAAGGTAGAAAGCCCAGAAATAAACCTATACACCTATGTGTACCTTATTTTTGACAAAAGAGGCAAGAATATAAAATGGAGCAAAGACAGCCTCTTCAATTAGTGGTCCTGGGAAAACTGGGCAGCTACACATAAAAGAATAAAATTAGATAACTTCCTAACACCATACATAAAGATAAACTCAAAATTGATTAAAGACCTAACTGTAAGACCAGAAACTATAAAAATCTTAGAGGAAAACATAGGCAGAACACTCGATGACATAAATCAAAGCAAGATCCTCTATGACCCACCTCCTAGAGTATCGGGAATAAAAACAAAAGTAAACAAGTGGTACCTTATTAAACTTAAAAGCTTTTGCACAGCAAAGGGAACTGCAAGCAAGGTGAAAAGACAGCCCTCCAAATGGGAGAAAATAACAGTAAAGAAAACAACTGACAAAGGATTAATAGCCAAATTATGTAAGCAGCTCATACAACTCAGTATCAGAAAAACAAGCAACACAATCAAAAAGACATAAACAGACATTTCTCCAAAGACATATAGATGGCTAACAAATGCATGAAAGGATGCTCAATATAGCTCTTTATTAAAGAAATGCAAATCAAAACTACAATGAGATATCACCTCACACCAGTCAGAATGGCCATCATCAAAAAGTTTACAAACAGTAAAAACCGGAGAGGGTATGGAGAAACAGGAACCCATTTGCACTTTTGGTGGGAATGTAAATTGATACAGCCATTATTGAAGATGGTATGGAGATTCCTTAAAAAACTAGGAATAAAACCACCATATGACCCAGCAATACCGCTCATAGGCATATACCCTGAGGAAACAAAAATTGAAAATGACATATGTACCCCAATGTTCACTGCAGCACTATTTACAATTGCTAGAATATGGAAGCAACCTAGATGTCCATCAACAGATGAATGCATAAAGAAGATCTGGTACATTGTACAATGAAATATTACTCAGCCATAAAAAGGAACGCATTTGAGTCAGTTCTAATGAGGTAGATGAACTTAGAGTCTATTATACAGAGTGAAACAAGCCAGAAAGAGAAAGATAAATATCATATACTAAAACATATATATGGAATCTAGAAGGATGGTACTAAAGAATTTATTTGCAGGGCAGCAATGGAGAAACATAGAAAATAGACCTATAGACAAAGAGGGGAGGAGATAGTGAGATGTATGGAGAGAATAACATGGAAACTTACATTACCATATGTAAAATAGATAGCCAATAGGAATCTGCTCTATGTCTCAGGGAACACAAACAGGGGATCTGTATCAACATAGAGGGGTGGGATGGGGAAGGACATGGGAGGGAGTTTCAAGAGGGAAGGGACATATGTATACCTATCACTGACTCATGTTGAGGTTTGACAGAAAACAACAAAATTCTCTAAAGCAATCATTATTCAATTATAATTAAATAAATTTTAAAAATCATGATTTAGATATTCCTTCCTTTTATTTTATTTTTTTTTTAGTTTTTTATGTTTTAAATTTTATTATTTTTTTAATTTATTTTTTTTTAATTTAAAAATCTTTAATTCTTACATGTGTTCCCAAACATGAACCCCCCTCCCACCTCCCTCCCCATAACATCTCTCTGGGTCATCCCCATGCACCAGCCCCAAGCATGCTGTATCCTGCGTCAGACATAGACTGGCGATTCAATTCTTACATGATAGTATACATGTTAGAATGCCATTCTCCCAAATCATCCCACCCTCTCCCTCTACCTCTGAGTCCAAAAGTCCGTTATACACATCTGTGTCTTTTTTCCTGTCTTGCATACAGGGTTGTCATTGCCATCTTCCTAAATTCCATATATATGTGTTAGTATACTGTATTGGTGTTTTTCTTTCTGGCTTACTTCACTCTGTATAATCGGCTCCAGTTTCATCCATCTCATCAGAACTGATTCCAAGGAATTCTTTTTTACGGCTGAGTAATACTCCATTGTGTATATGTACCACTGCTTTCTTATCCATTCATCTGCTGATGGACATCTAGGTTGTTTCCATGTCCTGGTTATTATAAACAGTGCCATGATGAACATTGGGGTACATGTGTCTCTTTCAATTCTGGTTTCCTCGGTGTGTATGCCCAGCAGTGGGATTGCTGGGTCATAAGGCAGTTCTATTTGCAATTTTTTAAGGAATCTCCACACTGTTCTCCATAGTGGCTGTACTAGTTTGCATTCCCACCAACAGTGTAGGAGGGTTCCCTTTTCTCCACACCCTCTCCAGCACTTATTGCTTGCAGATTTTTGGATCGCAAACATTCTGACTGGTGTGAAGTGGTTTAGTAGTTTTGATTGCACAGGTCCTGAAAGGAGTACATCAAGGTTTTATATTGTCACTCTGCTTGGTTAACTTACATGCAGAGCATATCATGCAAAATGCCAGGCTGGATGAAGCACAAGCTGGAATCAAGATTGCTGGGAGAAATAACAATAACCTCAGATACACAGATGACACCACCCTTATGGCAGAAAGCAAAGAACTAAAGAGTCTCTTGATGAAAGTGATAGAGGAGAGTGAAAATGTTGCCTTAAAACTCAACATTCAGAAAACTAAGAACATGGCATCTGGTCCCATCACTTTATGACAAATAGATGGGGAAACAATGGAAACAATGTGCGACTTTATTTTGAGGGGCTCCAAAATCACTGCAGATGGTTACTGCAGCCATCAAATTAAAAGACACTTACTCCTTGGAAGAAAAGTTATGACCAACCTAGATAGCATATTCAAAAGCAGAGACATTACATTGCCAACAAAGGTCCATTCTGTCAAAGCTATGGTTTTTCTAGTAGTCATGTATGGATGTGAGAATTGGACTATAAAGAAAGCTGAGCACCAAAAAAGTGATGCTTTTGAACTGTGGGATTGGGGAAGACTCTTGAGAGTCCCTTGGACTGCAAGGAAATCTAACCAGTCCATCCTAAAATAAATCAGTCCTGAATATTCATTGGAAGGACTGATGCTAAAGCTGAAACTCCAATATTTTAGCCATCTGATGTGAAGAACTGACTCACTGGAAAAGACCCTAATGCTGGGAAAGATTGAGGGCAGAAGGAGAAGGGGAAAACAGAGGATGAGATGGTTGGATGGCATCACTGACTTTATGGACATAAGTTTGAGCAAGCTCCAGGAGTTGGTGATGGACAGGGAAGGTTGGCATGCTGCAGTCTATGGGGTGTCAAAGAGTCAGACATGACTGAATGACTGAAGTGAACTTGAGACATTTTGATCAATTTATTTCTAGCCATTTTATGTTTTGATACTATTTTAATGGTCCTTATTCATTTTATGTTACCAGCTGTTTGTTCACTGTGTGCAGATATATATTTGCTTTTGTATATTAAACCTACTTAAAACCAAAGGATGGGAGAAAACATATTTGCAAAAGATGTGACTGAGAAGGAATTCAGCTCCAAAATATACAGTTTATGCCGCTCTATGTTAAAAAAAAAAAGACAACCCAATCAAAAAATGGGCAGATGATCTAAGTAGACTTTTCTCCAGAGAAGACATACAGATGGCTAAAGTGCATGTAAAAAGATGCTCAACATCATTAATTATCAGAGAAATTCAAGTCAAAACCTACAATGAGGTCAGAATGGTCATCATCAAAAAGTCTACAAACAGTAAAGGCTGGAGAGGGTGTGGAGGAATGGGAACCCTCCTACATTCTTGGCGAGAATGTAAATTGGTACAACCACTGTGGAGAACAGTATTGTGGTTCCTTAAAAACTTAAAATAAAACTATCATATCATCTAGCAATCCCACTCCAGGGCATATATCCGGAGAAAACCATAATCCAGAAGGCTATATGCACTGCACTGTTAATTATAGCACTATTTATAATAGCCAAGAACTGGAAGCAACCTGACAATGAAATGGGTAAAGAAGATTTTGTACAAAAAAATGAAATAATGCCATTTGCAGTGGACATGGATGGACCTAGAGATTATCATACTAAGTAAGTCAGATAAAGATCTTATAATATCACTCTATGTGAAATCCAATTTGAGAAAAATACAAAACAGAAACAGCCTTACAAATATAGAAAACAAGTTTATGTTTACCAAAATGGTAATAATATTGTAGTGGGCATAAATTAGGAGCATGGGATGAACACATGCACACTACTATATATAAGATAGATAACCAACAAGGATCTACGTATAGTGCAAGGAACACTACTCAATATTCTATGATAACATATATGTGAAAATAATCTAAAAAAGAGTAAATAAATGAGTATATATTATATATATATATGTATAACTGAATCATTTTTCTGTGCTCTTGAAACTAAGATATTGTAAATCAACTATACTCCAATAAATTTAAAATATTAAAAAGTAATAGAAATAAACCTACTTATATCCTGACCTGAAACTTGCAAAAATTGCTTAATAGCTTTAATGGCTTTTTGTTAATTCCTAAGGACTTTCTATCCAGACACAAACATCTCCTAGTGGCAGTACTGACATTTTGAGTGGGATGAGTCTTTGTTGGGAGGAACTGTCCTATGTATTACAGGATGTTCAGCAGCACCATTGGCCTGTACTTACTAGATATCAGTAAACACCCACCTATTGTGATAACAAAACTCAACTGACAATATCTCCAGTTTTGCCAAATGTACTAGGAGGGAAGTTGAGAACCACTGATGTAGACTATTATGTTTCTGCAAATAAATCACCTGAATAAAAATATCACACATTTACTTCCATGTCTGCTATATGCCCAATATGCATTTTTGGTGTTGTAATCAATATGTCATTCATTATAAATTTTACTTAAGAAAATTTTTTTGGAAAAATGGATTGAGTGAGAGCAATTAATGTTATATTTACTAAATTTTGACCATTTCTGAGAACTTTTAATGCCTTTAATGTAGATCCAAATTTCCATTTAGTATCATATTCCTCCTGCCTGAAGAACCTGTCAGAAAACAGATTATTTTGGTTCCTAAACAGTATTACAACCCCTTCCTGATTGATTTGGTTAAAAATTTGATACAATATAGCAACATTTTGAACAATAAGGTAATACATTTGGTAGCAATTGTCTACTCTACAGGTTATTTTACCATTACAAATGGTGCTACATAATATGTGTGTGTTAAGAGAATGCTATTTTTTTCTAGAAGGAGTTAGACACTCAAATTTTATGTATATTAAAAGTGAGAATTATTATAATAGAAGCAGTTTTGTTTGTTCTTCTTTTAGTAATGAATTTAGATAACTAACAAGACAGAAAACTATTTTAAAGAACATCCACCCTTACTGCATATGGTGACTACAGATGGCCAGCCAGTGGGTACAATCAAATTAGAGCAGTACTTTCAAAGAAGCTTTTTGAATATCTGTCCTCACATAGAGTGGATTTCTTCATTCCAATTCTCCTGTATTGAGAGAATATTGACAATGTAACGTTAAAATCAGTTTCCTCTTGCAGGATTCCAGGAAAAGAAAAAAAAAATGACAACTGTGCTCTGTGGGGTTTCCAGGAGAGCAAGAAGTGTGGTTGCTTTGAGAACTGAAAGCAAAAACACTAAATATTATTAAGGTGGCTTCCTGGTCTCTGTATGTTCCCTGTGTTCCTGGAGGTATAGTGGGAGGAAAACCTTCAATTAGGGGTAAAAAACATCTTGTAATAGACAGGATGAGGACTCAGAATTCTTTTATTTAAACCAAGTCGGAGTAATACTCAAATTTCAGTGTCTGTGTGGATTCTTCTTACTGTTTGGATTCTAGATCGACATTTACTTTAATGTTGTGAAAAAAATTGCGGTATGAATACACAAGTAAGTAAATAAATACAGATACAGAGATGAATGAATGGATAAATTAATAATTTCATGTTTTTCTTGTATTTTATTCTATAAGGGGAAGAAAGTTTTAGTAAAGTCATAATTGTAATTTAGCCAACATATGCTCATGTTGAGATGTGCTATGATATTTTCAAGAGCTGGGTATATAGGGGCCAGTTCATTTTTAAAGTTTTGGCAGTTTTGCATGGAAAATTTCTCTCTTGCATGTAAAATACGTGTTCTCTACTAGAAACATTACTTTAATTTTAATTTACTAGCTATATTTGCAGTTGTCTGCTTTGACTTTGGAGAAGTACACAACTAAGAGGTACAATGGTACCTAAGGGGTACTGAACCCTTTTCATGGAAGTCATACATACACTTGATGTTTTAGGAAAACACATTAAAGACCATAATCCCATTAAAAAAGCCATTAAAATAAACAGTCATTATTAAAAAGAAATAATATACTACTCTATGTTTCATTAAACGCTTGGATTTTATCAACTGAAATTCATAAAAATCGTGAGACATGTCACATCTTGTTCACCCTTCAATTTCTACCAATTAAGCAATGTCAGCTTTGCATCATATACTGAGAGAACTAAATTTGTGCAGTGTGTGTGTGTGCTTAGTCACTCAGTCATGTCTGACTCTTTATGATCCCATGGACTGTAACCTGCCAGCCTCCTCTGTCCATGGGATTCTCCAGGCAAGAATACTGGAGTGAGTCTCAATTTCCTCCTCCAGGGGATCTTCCTGACCCAAGGATTGAACTCATGTCTTGCATCTCCTGCATCTCCAGCCTCAGATGGCTGCATTGGCAAGTGGGTTCTTTACCACTGAGTCACCTGGAAAGCCCCTTTAACCTTAAACTTCTCCTTTAACATACATTATTAATATGTATTTTCCTGGGTTTTGTAGGTCAAAGAAATACTATCTATAAATATGAAACCATGTGCTTCTTCCAGGAATATAATTCACTGTTTTCTTTCCATTTTCTGTTTTTCAGACCTAATACTCAGTTTATAACACTCTTTACAGTAGACTGTATTTTCAGTCTGTTAGAATTCAGGGACACATCAAAGTCAAATTGTACAAACAAGGATTTAGTTACATGTTTCAATAACTCTTGCAGAAGTGATAAGCTATCTTCTACGGTACACTTGTGGGTCTCCAATCTGATGTGGCACTCAAGGGACAACAGCCTTGCTACAGATACAGAAGACCTCTCAGGATATGATGCATTAACTCCTTTGGTTTATTTGGTAGCAAAGTATTTCAAAGTGAGGGAAGAGAAAGGAAAATATTACTGTTATATTTACATGTGCTGTATGTAAGGTAAAGTATGTCAAAAGTTATTCAAGTATGAAATATTGTAAAAAAAGTAATATCATTGAAGATGATTTTTAAATGTAGAGACTTAAAAGAATGTGAAATACAGATATTGCAAATATGAACAGATTATTGACCACTGCAGAATTATCCATTTATTCCAAGATGATTTGTGTTACTTTGTGCATCCTCACATACCACGGTATGCCTATGAGTTGTAACATGGAACATAGGAGATTTCTCAAAGTATTTAAGTTCCCACTTAAAATATAACACCTGGTAATAGCTTTCTTTAGTTTATTTGTTTCCAAATATACAGTAAGTATGTGATATATTATAAAAAAGAATAAACCAGTACCATGGTCCTAAATTCTGTAAACATGAATGCAAATCCTTAAAAAGATCATTTGCTTTCTATATTCTCCTACCACAAGTTGCATCTTATATTTTGGCTCTTTCTTTTCCTTTAAAGGGACTTCCCTGGTGGCTCAGATGGTAAAGAATCTGCCTGCAATGTGAGAGACTTGGGTTCAATCCCTGAGTCAGGAAGATCCCCTGGAGAGGGAAATGGCAACCAACTGCAGTATTCTTGCTTGGAGAATTCCATGGACAGAGAAGCAGAATGGGCTAAAGTTCATGGACTCACAGAGTCAGACAGGATTGAGCAACTAACACTTTCACTTTCATATTAAAGTGTGTCAATTAAAAAATTTTCACCAAGAATCCTTAATTCCAAAATCTGAGATTTAGAGATGGCCTTCTATTTTCTCTTTCTTATCTCTCCCAAAGAGAAAATATGCCACACAGTTGTCAAAGGTGTGTGGCCACCGTACTCAGAGAGAGTTGCTAGCTTTAGTATCAACAGACTAAAATTTAAAATATCTGTATTTCTTTTTGTATTCACCTTTAACTGAATCTAAGTTTCCACTGCCATAACTTCAAAGGCCTACCTGTTTCCATGTAAGAAACTACCCTCCCTTTGACATAACAGCCATATTTAAAGTAAAGGCCATCATATATTTTGAGATTTTCCTCTATTAATGATTGAGAGTTCCATTGCCTTTTTCCTTCTGTAATGATATCCTCAAATAAGAAGTCTGTGGGATTACAGAGGATGAGATGTTTGGATGGCATCATTGACTCAGCAGACACAAGTTTGGGCAAGCTCCAGGAGTTGGTGATGGAGAGGGAAGCCTGGCACGCTGCAGTCCCTGGGGTCACAAAGAGTCAGACACGACTGTGCAACTGAACTGAACTAATGTGCCCTACTGTACCCAGTTTTAGACTTTGAATTATTATTAATGCCATTATAATTAAGTTCAAATTATAGAATAATAACCTTAAAAGAGGGAGTAGCTGGCATTTTGTTGCTCTTATAACTATATATTTTATAAAACAATAACCTGGTTATCCTCAAAAATGTGCTTAAAAATACAGTACTGATGAAATAGGGAAGCAGTTACAGTAGAAGTAGGAGAGATAACCCGGAAGGTGAGTGGAATAAGAAAATCATTTAAGGAAACTCAAAATAAAAGAAAGATAAATATTCCAATGTGTGGGAACAGCCATATTTTAAAATTAATATAAAGAAAATAAAACTATCCTTTTCCTCTACAATACTAATAACAGATTCAGAAAAATACAAAATATTATTTGATAGAATTTGAACTGAATCAATCAGTTTCAGGGTGGAAGGTGGGCAGGAAAGGTTTACAAACCAAGGACTGATTCTGCAGCAATATGTGATTCATGCAAATTCATAAACCATACATTAATCACATTATTAATCCTTCCTAAAATACTTTAGCTAAAAGTAAAGTTGAAATGTACCCATTAAAAGTAAATTTATAGTATAAAATTGTATCTTCATAATTAGAAAACAATACAGAAATAAATAGCACAATACGCTCCACGTATCTGTAGCTATTTCTTTGTGAGGTGTTTCTATTAGGCAAAAAAAGGGACCTGCTCAGAAATTTTGGGTGAGACCACCTGCTCTACTAAAAGGGACATCATCAGAGGAATAGCCAGGGTGAAAAGATGAAATTTTAAATTACTCTTATCATTATGGTTAGTATTTTAACATTATTTTACTTTGCTCACTAAAGATAGATTTTATAATGACACTGTATGATGAGGAAATAATTGGTGCCTTGATTTTGTAACTTGAAAAACATGTTATACATTTTCTCTTAAAATAGAACTTTCTGAATATTTTCCTTTATTATATGTGAACTGTGTTCTTAGTATTAAAATGGGGTGACTATTATTAAAAGTCTAAGGATACTATATAGTTTAACAACTAAGAATACAAATTTTAACAATGAATAATTGAGTGAAACCTCATTAACTAGTGAAGTAAATTATCCTGATGTTTAAAAGCAGGTTCACATAGCAGTTAGACAATAGGAGTAAGGCTTCTTTATCTTCAAATGTAATGAATTAAGGCAAAAAGTAAGTAAGTTTCTTCATGCATCTGTCAGCAGACAGAAGTGAGTAATTGAGCCTCTTACTCCATTCAAGTTTTGACAGTAATATGATTTGCCAAGCAGGCAAAGAGTTATTTTTCTTTGTCCAGAGGCTATTGTCTTTAAACAGATGTTATTTCCAAAGGCTTCACATATGTATTTTAATTTAAAATTTTGCTAAGATCTTAATTTAAAAACTAGTGTCAGATAAACATCGAAATTATCAGTATATGCTTTTTACTCAAGCCAATAGCTGAGGTCAGAGTCACAAAGGATTCATACAGAAGATGAAAGAGAGCAGATTCTTGGTACAATCAGTGTCCAATTTTCAGGTTATGTTTGAGCACGGTTAGTTTGTTAAGCATGAAATTTCACTGCCTGCTTCCTTTGGGGCCATGGTTATATAGATCATGTATTTAGTGTTAAATATAAAACCAGTATCCTTCAGGTGATTAAAAATTTACTTCACATTTTCAATTGTATGACAATCAAATGTTAAAAATAAATTCTAGAGTTTGCCTCAAGGATGCCTGCAGTATCATACACATTTCAAAAAGAGTCTTATTTTACTATCTCTAAGAAGAGAGTGAATTATGTGAATAGTCTATAATGAACAATTCCTAACAGCAGATTGCTTAGGAAAGATGTATGTCACACTCCAATAATACACTGGCTCTTTCATCTTTTTGAATGCACTATCTACTGTTGCTCAAGATCCTGATCGAGCTTTTCAAATTATTTATTTCTCTTTGGTTGCACTGGGTCTTTGTTGCTCCATGTGGCCTTTCTCTAGCTGCGGTGCATGGGCTTCTCATTGTGGTGACTTCTCTTGTTGCAGAGCACAGGCTCGAGGCATGCAGGCTTCAGGAGTGTACCACTCAGGCTCAGTAATTGCAACTCGTGGGCTCTAGAACACAGGATCAGTATTTGTGGCACATAGGCTTTATTTGCTCTGCAGCATGTGGAATTTTTGTGAACCAGGGACTGAGCCCATGCATTGGCAGGCAGAGTCCCATCCACTGTACCACCAAGGAAGTCCAATCAAGTTTTTTTGAATCACAAATGTCTTAGGAGTCTTAAGATACTAAAAGAAGAGTTTGAAAATAGTCATAATCCTAATGCTGATCTATGAATTTCAGGTTCCATTACCTCTCTTTGTGTGTCAGTTACTGTCTGAGATTTTACACAAAGGAATATAGGTTTAAGGAGACACTTGCTTATTATGCAGCATCTTGTATCTTCACAGGGTATGCTGCTGCTGCTGCTCTTAAGTCGCTTCAGTCGTGTCCGACTCTGTGCAGCCCCATAGACGGCAGCCCACCAGGCTCCCCTGTCCCTGGGATTCTCCAGGCAAGAACACTGGAGTGGGTTGCCATTTCCTTCTCCAATGCATGAAAATGAAAAATGAAAGTGAAGTCGCTCTGTCGTATCCAACTCTTAGCAACACCATGGGCTGCAGCCCACCAGGCTCCTCCGTCCATGGGATTCTCCAGGCAAGAGTACTGGAGTGGGGTGCCATCACTTTCTCTGTCACACAGTATAGGACAAATAACTGTTTTCAGTCAGGTTAATGAGTTACCAAGGTCCTTCTTTGTAGAGTTCTAAAGTGCACATCGCAATTTACTAATGATTGTGGAACCTATGTAACAGAATGATTTTTTAACTAAAATAAAAATAGAGTAAAATGCAAAATGAAATATCGAACAGCATCAACAAAGTAAGTATGGTTTAGTGAGTTTTGGACTATAATATAAATATATTCTTAAAGTCGTCAGAGAAAATAGGTAAAACCATCGACCTAGAACATATGCTGAGGCAATCTTGAATGTGTGCTGAGAAGAACTCACCATAATCAAGGGTGCGCACACACACACACACACACACACACACACACACACAGATAAACACAAAAAGATACAAAAACACTTTCAAATTTAAAATGTTTCTCTTAAAAGATAAATGTTTGAATGAAGTCAGAAGTCAAACCCCAAAGATAAGTATCACATTAAACTCAGAATTCTCCCATATCTTATTAATTAGGGGATTGTTCTTTGACTACATTTTTACATTGTCTTTTTATCAACAGGATAATCTATATACACTTTCCAGGAGGAAGTTATTTCCTCAGGCAAATAAACACCTAACTGGATGGAAGAAACATCCTAGGGTGGCCTCAAGCTGCTGGACATGGGATGTGTACAATCAAACCCTTGTCTCTTTTGTCTCCTGCATGGGCAAGCAGGTTGTTTACTACTTGCACCACCTGGAAAACCCAGACATGGTATCTCTTTGCCTAAATGTCCATTCAAACTAGAGTCTCCTTGAGGACAAGGACTGTTTCCTGTCATCTGTGTATACTCAGGGGCTTCCCAGATGGCGCTAGTGGTAAAGAACTAGCCTGACAATGCATGAGAATTAAGAGACACTGGTTTGATCCTTGGGTTGGGAAGATCCCCTGGAGGAGGCCAGGGTGACACACATCAGGATTCTCATCTGGAAAATTCCATGGCAGAGGAACCTGGAGGCCTAAGTCCATGGGGTTGCAAACAGTCGGACATGACTGAAGCAACTTAGCACGCACACATGCACATGTATACCCAAGACCTAGATTATACTTTTAAAGAATTTTGAAGTAAACTAGCCTATTATTAACATCCCTACTATGACAAATGCTTTATTCCTGTCAATTCAAAATTTTTAATATAGCCAGACATGGTGAAATAAAGAGTATTTTAGTTGCATCATTTTTGAAAAATCATGTGTGTCTATATATGTATATGCATATACATATATATGCAATCTGATTTAATTCTGTCTAGATTCAACTATAATCAAAGTGTAACTTTAGTTAAATTATGAGAATCATTACTATAGATATGGGCACATCAGGGTGATTGCTCTGACTCTGCTATTAAGGGAAACAGCACCTGCTCTAACTAATTCAGAGAAGCATCAGGTAGGAGCAGGAAAGGAATCCACCAGGTGGTGGTAATTAGAGCCTAAGGAAGGTAATCAGATACTCAATGTAGGCTATCTTCTAACCACAGAGAGACTGAGTTCAGGACAACACCGCCAAACTTCTCACTTCTGCATTCAATCCCCCCATTTTCTTGATTTTTTTTTGGAAGGTGTTTTTATATTCCCTTTAATCAGATCTCTCATTTGTAGAAAGACTGCAGGTAAAGAACAACTTAGTGTATGTTTGATATACAAGACAAATCCTTGCCAATTAAACTTTTTAAAATCTGCTCAATTCAGCCACCAGAAATGTGGTTCTCTTATTTATTCTCCATGTCTCCTGCCTCTTAGAGACATAGATATATATTTTGATTAGATAGATAGATAGATAGATAGATGAATATATATATATATATATATATATATATTATTTTTTAACCTGATCTTTGAAAACTGTAATGAACATACTAGGGAATATGACCATCTTGGTAGCTGAGTGGTTTTTCCAGCTGACTTCTTGCCTATTGCTGATTCAGCACAAGGGTAATTTTAAGTCTAAAATATTCATAGTCTTTTTTCTCCAACTTGTAGATATTTTGGCAATGCAATTGTCACAAAAAATGTAGTCAGTTTCTTATTAAACTTTATTAAAATTATCTCAATATTCTATATGTCATATTTATATATTCTTTATAGACTTAATTCTTGCTTTTGCTTATATATTTTTTAGTTGCAACTTGGCACTCTCTCAACTTAAGCATGTAAGATTTCATGGAAGAGTCACATAACTTACCACTTTGCCTAAGTCTATTTTCAATTGAAAAGATTTACTGACTGCCTCAATTTTACTAGGGCATTTAATCTCTTCATAGATGCCATATATTGTATTCCCTAGTTAACAAACTCCAAGGCTATGATATTTGCATGTAGGATTTTTGAGGAATACTCTAGGAAACAACACCTCTAAGGGATGTTTAAAATCAGGTTAAGAGTCTCCCAAACACAGAAACTGTCACCATTGCCACTTCTATTACTTCACCCTTCCATCTGCACGATACTAAGCCTTCTCTTTTATGATTTGTGCCATTTGGATATGTACGTCATCATCTCCTCATTCTAATGCTGTCACCTGTTGAACGTCTCTTTATCATCCTGAATAGAATCAAATACTTCGATAATTGGTCTAAAGTCTTCCTGTCCATTTCACAATGTGGCAGCAATGTGTGTGATGTATATATAACATGGCAAACTATGGCCCCTTTGTTGAATTCCTCTTCTCCATGTCCCCTTATCCATCTGCTCCTGTGGTTAAATTCCTAAAACAACTTCCTATTCTCAGTAAGTTAACTGTACTATTTGTATAAAAGAGAAAACAGAAACCATTACGTAGAATGCTCTCCAAATTTCAAAAACTAAATAATGAGATCTATGCCATATACACCCATCATGTTCTACTTCCCTTCAGTTAGAAAAAGAGGAATGGCTGCTGTCCTAAGACAAAACACAATTTGCTTATGTACTATACCTGCTCTACAATCAAAGTCAAACACACACACACACATGCACACACACAAATATACTCTTAACTTTTTCTCTCCGTTTATAACACACCTAACTCTATCCACATTTACTCTTCTACACAGATCATGCAAACTAAGCCATTCTTTGGCCAATAGCCTCAATATCACTAAAGCCAAGATACGTTTACCATTCCTAATGTTTTTGTTCATTTTAGCTCACAAGTGCATTTAGCACTATTTTTTTTAAGACCATCTGTTCTTGAATTTTGTGTTAGCTTACTCTACTGTTTTACCTCCTACCTTCCCAATTTACTTTGTGTTCTCTCCTTTCCTTCCCCGGCCATTAAATATTGGAATATTTCCTTGACTGGGTCTAGGTACTTTTCTTTGGGGCTTCCCTGGTGGCTCAGAGGTAAAGAATCTGCCTGCCAATGAAGGAGACACAGATTCAATCCCTGATCCAGGAGATCCCCTGGAGAAGGAAATGGCAATCTACTCCAGTATGCTTGCCTAGGGAAAAAAAAAAAAATTCCATGGACAGAGGAACCTGGCAGGCTACAACTCACAGGGCCACAAAGAGTTGGGGACAACTTAGTGAGCTAACAACAAAAATAAAAAACAACAAACACATAAAAAAACACTTTTCTCTACTTTCCCATATGCTCCCTAAAAAAATATAAAACATACTAGAACTTCACTACTTACTTATTTCAAATTGCTAATATAATAAAAATATATATTTTTTAATCTCTAGTCTAGACTTAGTGTCTGAGTTTTGTATAAACCTGTCTTCTAATCACTCAATTTTTCATAAATCTCTTCTTTATCACTCTCTCCCCAGCCAACATCGGCTCTTTTCCACTTTTCTCTATCACTGAACTATATGCTGTCATGTTTACATACATGCTGTGCATCTAGAATGATCTTTAGCCGTATATGATCTACCACTTTAAAATTTGCATTCTCTTCCCTTTTTCCCTAACCTGCTTCTCAATCTCTCCATTTTCTAAGAATAAATAATCCTGAGTAAGACACCGTATGTAAGATCTTGCTTGTACTATTTATCTGCATGGAATGCTAACTTCCACTTTTTTTTTTTTCCCGGCACCCATTGCCATTGTAAAAATCTTTACAAATTCAATACTGACTCGAGTTAAGAGATGTTTTATCTGACCTCACACTAAACTTTTCCAATTATACTCTTTTTTTTTTTTTTTTGACAATGCAGATAGTGGAGTGCAGTTTGTTACACCGGCAGGCCCAAGGCAGAGTCTCCTCTTAGCCAAGGACTCTGACCAGCATTTGTGAAAATCCTTTTTTTTAAATATAAATTTATTTATTTTAATTGGAGGTTAATTACTTTACAATATTGTATTGGTTTTGCCATACATCAACATGTATCCACCACAGGTATACTTACGTGTTCCCCATCCTGAAGCCCCCTCTCTCCTCCCTCCACATACCATCCCTCTGGGTCGTCTCAGTTTACCAGCCCCAAGCATCCAGTATCATGCATTGAACCTGGACTGGCAACTCGTTTCAATGCCATTCTCCCAAATCATCCCACCCTCGCCCTCTCCCACAGAGTCCAAAAGACTGTTCTATACATCTGTGTCTCTTTTCCTGTCTCGCAAACAGGGTTATCATTACCATCTTTCTAAATTCCATACATATGTGTTAGTATACTGTATTGGTGTTTTTCTTTCTTGCTTACTTCACTCTGTATAATAGGTTCCAGTTTCATGGATTAAAGATCTAAACGTAAGACCAGAAACTATAAAACTCCCAGAAGAGAACATAGGCAAAACACTCTCCAACATACATCACAGCAGAATCCTCTATGACCCACCTCCCAGAATATTGGAAATAAAAGCAAAAATAAACAAATGGGACCTAATTAAACTTAAAAGCTTCTGCACAGCAAAGGAAACTATAAGCAAGGTGGAAAGACAGCCTTCAGAATGGGATAAAATAATAGCAAATGAAGCAACTGACAAACAACTAATCTCAAAAATATACAAGCAACTCCTGCAGCTCAATTCCAGAAAAATAAATGACCCAATCAAAAAATGGGTCAAAGAACTAAATAGACATTTCTCCAAAGAAGACATACAGATGGCTAACAATTATACTCTTAAAGCTGCATGTATTTTTATCTAAGTATAAAATTGCATATTACTTATTACTTATTTACTTAATAATCCCTTTCAAATGACTCCAGAAGGATTAGGAGTCATTCTCTAAATTTTACCCAAAATTATACTTACACACATATATACTTACTTTATTTAATTTTACATAATTAAATAAACCTACTAGATCCTCTGCTGCTGCTGCTGCTGCTGCTGCTGCTGCTGCTGCTGCTGCTGCGTCACTTCAGTCGTGTCCGACTCTGTGCGACCCCATAGATGGCAGCCCACCAGGCTCCCCCATCCCTGGTATTCTCCAGGCAAGAACAGTGGAGTAGGATGCCATTTCCTCTCCAATGCGTGAAAGTGAAAAGAGAAAGTGAAGTCGCTCAGTCATGTCCGACTCTTAGCAACCCCATGGACTGCAGCCTACCAGGCTCCTCCGTCCATGGGATTTTCCAGGCAAGATTACTGGAGTAGGGTGCCATTGCCTTCTCCGACTAGATCCTCTAAAATTACTGAAATAAATGAATAAATCCACATTTTGAGGCAAAATAATTCTAAAGTGGTTGGAAAACTAAAAGTATTGAAATAGGACTAGAGTGCATATTTTCAGACATTTAGAGATGTCACTGGAGTACTCTAGGCACTAGAAAATAATAATCCTTTTAGTCATGTTAGGAAATGTGGATTTCGTCCTGATAGCAGTAGAAAATGACAGAGAAAATTTAAATGTAAGAACTTGCTAGAAAGAACAGCTTTCTAGAAATCTCAATCTAAATAGTAGGGGAAAAAAACTTAATAAATTATTATATTAATAATATTTCAGATAATAGATGATTATGTCCTGACAATGACAGCAGAAATGGGATGGATTATAGAGGCTAGACTGGAAGAATACTGAGAAAGAAAAATCCAGTATATAGACAATTGTCAATTCATGTAGAAGTGCAGCATTGTAAAAATGCTTGTGAAAGCTGAAACTACGTGTAGCAGTCCAATATTCAATGGGAAAATTGATAGTAATTCTTGATATACTTGTTAAAATAACATATTTCTTAAAATATTAAAAAAGTCTCTTCTATTAGTTAAAATTTATAGGAAATGCAAAAATAATAAAACTACTATTTACACTGTTGCTTTCGGTCAGTCATCCAGTCGTGTCTGACTCTTTGCGACCCCATGAACTGCAGCACGCTGGGCCTCCCTATCCCTTACCATTCCCAGAGTTTGCCCAAGTTCATGTTCATTGCATTGGTACTATTTACATAGTATGTTACATAGTAACGTAACATTAGAAACATTGAGAGTTGAAGTGCATTATGTCTTTTTTCCTCTTTTATTTTTTAATTGGAGGACAATTACTTCACATTGTTGTGTTGGTTAAATACATCATATTTTTATAAAAACTTCTAAGAGTGGTTTGAGCAGTTCTTGCTTTCTTCTTAATTTATAATTTACATTATCTAATACACATTCTGACTGTCTCTTGGAGAATTCTCATCCTCTATTCTAAATTTGAGTCAAAATGTGACAAAAAGTCACCATTTTGTCTTTTGTACACTCAATGTCTTGAAATGCCTCTGTTTTATTGGCATTGCTATCTCTGGGATATCTTCATCCGTTCAGTCTAAAGTGGCTTTCTCATTTACGTGTATTAGTTCACCTTTCCTAAGATCTTGTGGCTACATAGATAGAGTCTGACAGGGATAGTGTCAATATTCCCACTGTTAACTATTTCTTTGAATAATTTCATTTGCATTCAAGTTGAATGCCACTTCTGGAATTATCATTTAAGAACAGTCCTAGTGAATATTCATCTTTGTTGACCAGTTCTCCCTTTTGATTGTCAATTTTTATAAAATAGCATGCAGAATTATTGTTGGGAGTCAAAGAAGCAACACCAGTCCTGTCTTGTTGTCTGAGTGTGAACAGATAGCATATGCAGTGACTGGGCACGAGCAAACTTGAAAGAAATGACGTGATTGGTCACTAACCATGATATGCTTGTCTATATAGTGATTTATGTAACTTTGATGATTAACATAATGTGGTATTTAGTATCTGAACTGTGTTTTTGTAGAACTGATGTTATTTGATTATACTATGGTAAGTAAAATTCATATGTATTAAAATTATGCAAAATGGGGACTGTCTCTACCTATTGAAATCAAGGAACAGAGGAAAAGGTAGAATATGGAAATATTCTAAATGCATTTGCTTATGGATGGTGTATTTTACTTCCATGGGAAATATAAGAGCAGATTTATAAGGAATTTCTAAGGCGGTACAGTCAGTAAAGAATCTGCAAGTCAGTGGAGAAGACGCAAGAGATGTGGGTTCAGTCCCTGGGTTAGGATGATCCCCCAAAGAGGAAATGGCAACTCACTCAAGTATTCTTTCCTGGAAAATTCCATGGACAGAGGAACCTGGTGGGTTACAGTCCATGGGGTTCCAAAGAGTCCGGTGCAAACTGAGTGACTGAGCATGTGCACGTATGCACACACACACACACACACACACACACACACAGGCACACACACCACTTATCAATTCAATTTTTGAAAACGTTAAGCTTATTTTTTCTGTCTGAAACTCAAACAGAAATGTCCAAGGTCTATAGGTCTAGAGCTCAAAAGAACAGTTTCTCTGGAAGCAGTAATATTTCTGTTATCAACATACAGATGGAATATATTAAGATAAGACTTAGAACTTTAAATGTCCAGATAATTCAAAGAATCTGTTGAGTTTTTCATGCATTAAAAAATGGAATGTAGTATCACAGGGTTTCAATGAAGACAGATGTGAATTGGAAACTATTTTCTTGATTTAAAGACAAAGACATTGGTATAAAAAAAAAAAAAAAACCAACTAAACTAACAAGCAAACTGTGGTTTGAGGTAGTGAATTTTGCTTAATAAGACTACTTCATAGAACCAATTCCTCAAGTGTGTCTTTCCAAGCAGAAGAATAGTTGAAAGTGGTAGGAAGTCTACTTGCAATTGTTGTTGTGTCTGACTCTTTGCAACCCCATGGACTCCAGGAAACCAGGCTTCCCTGTTCTTTACTATCTCCTGGAGTTTGCTAAAATTCATGTCCATTGAGTCAGTGATACTATCTAACCATCTCATCCTCTGCCACCACCTTCTCCCTTTGTCTTCAGTCTTTCCCAGCATCAAGGTCTTTTCCAGTGAGTCCACTCTTCACATCAGGTAGCCAGAAGACTGGAGCTTCACATCAGAATCAGTCCTTCCAATGAGTATTCAGGGTTGATTTCCTTTAGGATTGACTTGCTTGATCTCCTTGCTCTCCAAAGGACTCTTAAGAGTCTTCTCAAGCACCAAAATTTGAAAGCATCAATTCTTCCATGCTCAGCCTTCTTTATGGTCCAACTCTCACATTGTACATGATTACTGGAAATACCATACTCTGACTATATGGACCTTTATTGGCAACATGATGTCTCTGCTCTTTAATACACTGTCTAGCTTTGTCATAGCTTTTCTTCCAAGGAGCAAGCATCTTTTAATTTCATGGCTGCACTCACCATCCGCAGTGATTTTGGAGCCCAGAAAATAAACTGTCACTATTTCCACTTTTTCCCCATCTATTTGCTATGAAGTGATGGGACCAGATGCCATGATTTTCATTTTCCGAATGTTGAATTTTAAGCTAGCTTTCACTCCCTTCTTTTACCTTCATCAAAAGGCTGTTTACTTCCTCTTCCCTTTCTGTCATTACGATGGTATTATGTGCATATCTGAGGTTGTTAATATTTTTCCCAGCAATCCTGATCCCAGCTTGTGAGTCATCCAACCTGTCATTTCACATAATGTACTCTGCATTATGTAAAGTAAGCACGGTGACAACATACTCCTTTCCCAATTTTGAACCAGTTCATTGGTCCATGTCTAGTTCTAACTGTTGCTTCTTGACCTGCATACAGATTTCTCAGGAGGCAGGTAATGTGGTCTGGTATTCACATCTCTTTAAGTATTTTCCACAGTTTGTTGTGAGCCACACAATCAAAGGCATTAGTGAAGACAATGAAGCAGACGTAGATGTTGTTTTGGAATTCACTTGCTTTTTCTATGATCCAGTGTATATTGGCAATTTGGTCTCTGGTTCTATGTAAACAATAAAAAAATTGGACCCTAAAATTTTGAGATTGTAGTTCCTCCTAAATTCAGAAAATATTCCTTTATTTTGGGACAAGATTAAGAGTTAGGTCAAAATTAATGCTTAGTATACTATAAATAGGATAACAATCATTACTGAATATTACTTTTTATCAAGACTACATGACTATCTTCTAGCAATATGCTTGCAAACAAAATATTATGAAGTACTCTCTAACTATAGAAGATTAAACTTAATATATAAAAATTCCTTAGTATACTCCAGGGGTTTTTACATGCACTAAAGATTTAATAATGTGAAAGATAGACATTGCTTCTTTCATATAAAATATTTAAAGAACCTAATTACTTAATTCATTTTAATAGTAGCATCATGTATTTTTTTTATTTTATGCAAATACTATTATATATTATGTATGTATATGGCTATCTCTGTGCTTATTTTGTAGTATATAGTAAATGATGCATTTTCATCCTTTCAAACTCCATGTATCTATAATTTCACTTCACTGTATCTATGAAAAAATACAATCAGAATTATAAACAAAGATGTATGTTGGCAAAGCTTGTATGTCAGCACAGCTTTCCTAAAATAGAAGCAGTTTTATTGTAGAATAAAAGTGAACTTTCTAAATATGTCATAGTACATTTTTATGATGAGATAATAAGCAGTCATTTAAAATAATAACATACAAGATTAGTGACAGAAACTTTCTATAATAAATGATATAGTGGAAGAGCCACCTGAACAATGGTAAATGATTTCACGTAATTGAAAATGTGTATGCCATTTATATTACCTCCTGAATAAGTATATACAGTATTTATCATATTTATATCTCGTGTTGGAAATATATAATTTTAATACTTTATGTATATAGCAGCATTTAAAAATATTGTCTACTGTATGTATGTATACTACTGTTACAACTGAAAAATAGTATTTTAAAACATACAATGAAAAAAATTGTTTTTCTTTTAAAGAGAAAAATATGCAGCTTTCAAAATCTATGTATCTATGCTATGCTATGCTAAGTCACTTCAGTCGTGTCTGACTCTGTGTGACCCCATAAAGGGCAGCCCACCAGGCTCCCCTGTCCCTGGGATTCTCCAGGCAAGAACACTGGAGTGGGTTGCCATTTCCTTCTCCAATGCATGAAAGTGTAAAGTGAAAGCGAAGTCGCTCAGTCGTGTCTGACCCTGAGCGACCCCATAGACTGCAGCCTACCAGAGTCCTCCATCCATGGGATTTTCCAGGCAAGAGTACTGGAGTGGCGTGCCATTGCCTTCTCCGATGTATCTATAGTGACATTTAATTAATAAATTTACAAATATCTTTAAAGATATTCCTTCTATATTTTTCAAAGATCTTCAGCACTATTGGAAAGTTTAGTACAGTGAAAGTTATAATAGGTAATTTTGGAGTGGAAAGAGTATTGTACTATTATAAAACAATATTTATAAAATATGTTTATGCAAATATTGATCAATTTTTTGAAAATTTTTTAAAAATATTTTTGAAAGTGTGGAATGAGACATTTTATGGCTCCTTACATTTTTCACAAATACAGTGTATATGAAGTGAAGTGAAGTGAAGTGCCCCAGTCGTGTCCGACTCTTTGTGACCCCGTGGACTGTAGCCTACTGGGCTCCTCCATCCATGGGATTTTCCAGGCAGGAATACTGGAGTGGGTTGCCATTTTCTTCTCCAGGGGAACTTCCTGACCCAGGGGTTGAACCCAGGTCTCCCCAATTGTAGGCAGATGCTTTACCATCTTAGCCACAAGGGAAGCCCTACAATGTATATACATAGAATATTAATTACTCTACAGACTCATGATCCTTTTCTTTGATATGAGGGCAGCAATTCTGTGGAGACATATTTTTATTAATTAAAGTACCAGTCTCTCTAAGTAAGGCTCAGAGGTTAAAGTGTCTGCCTGCAATGTGGGAGACCCAGGTTCGATCCCTGGGTCGGGAAGATCCTCTGGAGAAGGAAATGGCAGCCCACTCCAGTATTCTTGCCTGGAGAATCCCATGGATGGAGGAGCCTAGTAGGCTATAGTCCATGGGGTTGCAAAGAGTCGGACATGACTGAGCTACCTCACTTTCGCTTTCACTCTAAGTAATTCAAAATTATTCAAGAAGTATTTATCAAAAATGAAAGTGTAACATTAGCAGTATATATTCTCTGAAGTTGGTTTTTATATAAACACTTGTGTGTCTGTTGATTTTTTTCCCACTCTGTGTTCATCTAAAGAGACAGAAAATTACTGCTTCCAAGAAAATTATTCATTTTCATTGAGTCTTCCTTATTTCCCCTGTCTATGAAATATATTCTGAAAATCTAAAGCAATGCTTTACGCAAAAGTGAAGGATGAATGTTGTTGATTTGACAGCTTAAAGTGATGCCTCTACAAAGGGACCACTAGATTATCAATAATATTCTACATTATAAGACTTAAGGATAAAGCAAAAATACAAGTTTCTTACTTCTCTTTGAGGCTATAAAATTGTTTAATTGTTGTATGATCCAGTAAAGGTTTGCCTTTGCTAACATTTATGGTGTATAGATACGTTTTTAATGTTGTCTTCTTTTAATGGTTCCACAATTTTTCAATCTACTTATCATAAGGTATATGCCATAGTTTGTGTGTAATGAGAACGTATAATATTTAATTCAGTATTCTATAAACAAAATATGTTACTTTTCCCAAACCACAATACAATTTTAAAAAACATGATAGGAAGGAATAGAATACAATTAAGTAATAACTTTAAGAAACTAGTGGAATTTTAATTACACCATTAATAATTATTTTGCAGGATGAATTCTAGTTTAATCTGTCAATCTAATTGTTATAAAAAATAGCAAGGACAATAACGAAATTGAGATTTACTTATGTTCAATATGTGGCACAAAATTTTATAAAAGCTTTCCCTACCAGAACTGTATAGATGCATTATATATGTATGTTTATGTATATGAGTTAATTATGCAATATAGATTAACCAAATTTTATTAATTTGTAGCAAATATCAGCTTTTTGTATTTCATGACATAGGCAAGAGTATTTAGGTGAGTTACAAAAGCATGTTTTAAGGTATTCATAGTCAATTTATATTTTATTTTTAAGATAAAAATCTCATCATATCTTGAAAATTTAATTGCTGCAATATATACATACACACACATAAACAGCATGCTTTTTCTGTTAATGTAATTACATGAATATATTTTAAAATATCTTTATAATAAACATAGACTCAAGAAGTACTGCAGAGCTAACAGTAGGAAAACTACATACTGTGTACATGAAGCTAATTGTAAAGTTCAGAGCAGCAGTGATTAAAGTATGTTTCTCATAATATAAAACCTGAGATGTACTTAGAAAAATACAGTTTTAACATCAAATGCCTTGGAGACAAGCTGCACAGAATATGTGAATAAGAATGCAGACCATCATACTAACTATGTATCAGAGATTTTTAGAAGGTATAATCACAATAGTTTGGTGTCTGATTGATTGTGTACGGTGGTTCTTAGGTGATTAGCTTGAGCAAAAAATAAATACAAAACGGCTTGACTATGAATGTAGAAGAGTTGAAATAAATGCCTGAGTTTAGAAGGACAGGGAGGGTTGCAAGGATAGGATAACATACATTCTTTAGAAAACACATATTCTTGACCATTACTTTATATCTAACTCAAGAGTAGGTAACAACATCAAAATTTTTGACATTATTCACATCATTAAATCTCAAACATATATTAAACTCAAATTATCTCAGCTCCCACTGTAGATTCTGTAAAATCTAAAATTATATTACCATATTAAATTTATTTTGGAATTAAATGATTAGCCACAAAAATAGTAGAGACAATAGGGACATTTAAAATATCTAAACTTCAACCACTTTTCTCTATTTAGATATTCATGTCACCAATAATTGTTTTAACAAGTCTAATTCTATTATAATAAATATAGATCAATATGTTGCAATATTGTACTTCTTACCCCATTTTTCAAAATGATGTTATAAAAGAATTACACCTTGGCAATCACTGTTGACTTTATAAAATTATAATAAACATAAAGACATTAACAGATTCAGAACAACAAATAAATTTTATATATTGTTTTTAATGAAGATTAAAAACAAAACTTATCCATGGACACAATGAAGGAAAAGATGTAAAATTTATAAATAAAAAATTAGGAAACCAGGTGGTCTTAGGAAAACAAAGAAAGAAGTAATCAGCAATCTCTGTTGTTCCCAGTGCCTACCTTGTTTGGGGCCAATCCTCCCAGAGAGTTCTAGTAATAAAAATGCTTCTTGTGAGTTAGCATAGAACTTTCTATAAGTATAAAATCTTAGCTACAAAAATATTTCCTCAGGACCAGGAACTATAGAATGTAATTATCTCCTGTGGCAAAAATCAGAGCTATATAAAAGTTGGGGGAAGTAAATTGAAAACCGTCCGTCCTCCAATACCACCTTTTGAATGAGTACTTGCTAACCCTGGGAAAATAGACACAGGAAATGCATGTGTTTTAACAATGTGTGAATGTTGTTTGCTTCCGAGTATATCTGCAAACATGGAAATATTATGGCATGATGTTTGTTAGTACAATACTTAAAAAGTAGAGCAAGCTTTTGTGAAAGTAAGTCCTTGAGATACATAGAGAAGGCAATCAAGGTTTTTCCTGTCTTTACACTCAGCCTCTCTATTCCAGGTTCTGAACATGTTGTTAAAACATGACTCTTCCTCTCACTTCAAACTCCCTGATGGAAAGGATAACCTTTTCTCCTTTCATTATCCCTATCACTTAAGCAGTATTTCACACGTAGAAAAAAAAATGCATGTTTGTCAAAACAGGGAGAAGTATAATATGTTTTAAGATACTAGGAATGAGTTTGGAACAAATAATAAGATTCAGGATGAGCACAATGTGAACTTAAACCTCTGAGTGTCAACTAAATACAGATTTCAAACATCCAAAATCTAAACAGAAAAGCTGCTCACTTGTCATAAATGATGTGCTTTCAATAAAACCATATAGTAAAAAAAATTTTGCATCTATCTGATCATAGTCTCCTAATTTATAAAAAGTAAATCCTACTGAGTATATATGGGTTTCCCAGGTGGCTAAGTAGTAAAGAATCTGCCTGACAATGCAGGAGACTGGTTCAATCCCTGTGTTGGGAAGATTCCCTGCAGGATGAAATGGCAATCAACTCCAGTATTCTTTCTTGGAAAATCACATGGGGAGTGGAGCCTCACAAGCTACAATCCACAGGGCTGCAAAGATTTGGAATCAACTGAGCCAGTGAGCACACACACACATACACAAACACACACACACACACATATTGGGTTTATATATGTGTAGCAAACCTCTCTTACACTCACAAGGAACTCCTCCTCCATCTACACACAAATCAGGAGAGCCTTTTAACCTTTCTATATAATACTTAATTATCTATTTCTTCATGTCACTATATAGAAAAGGAAAGATATAAGCATCTGAATGCAGAGTTCCAAAGAATAGCAAGAAGAAATAAGAAAGACTCCCTCAGTGACCAATGCAAAGAAATAGAGGAAAACAACAGAATGGGAAAGACTAGAGATCTTTTCAAGAAAATTAGAGACACCAAGGGAACATTTCATGCAAAGATGGGCTCGATAAAGGACAGAAATGGTATGGACCTAACAGAAGCAGAAGATATTAAGAAGAGGTGGCAAGAATACACAGAACTATACAAAAAAGATCTTCATGACCAAGATAATCACGATGGTGTGATCACTAACCTAGACCCAGACATCCTGGAATGTGAAGTCGAGTGGGCCTTAGAAAGCATCACTACAAACAAACTAATGGAGGTGATGGAATTCCAGTTGAGCTGTTTCAAATCCTGAAAGATGATGCTGTCAAAGTGCTGCACTCAATATGCCAGCAAATTTGGAAACCTCAGCAGTGGCCACAGGACTGGAAAAGGTCAGTTTTTATTCCAATCCCAAAGAAAGGCAATGACAAAGAATGCTCACACTACTGCAAAGTGGCACTCATCTCACACACTAGTAAAGTAATGCTCAAAATTCTCCAAGCCAGGCTTCAGCAATACGTGAACTGTGAACTTCCAGATGTTCAAGCTGGTTTTAGAAAAGGCAGAGGAACCAGAGATCAAATTGCCAACATTTGCTGGATCATGGAAAAAGCAAGAGAGTTCCAGAAAAACATCTTTCTGCTTTATTGACTATGCTAAAGCCTTTGACTGTGTGGATCACAATACACTGTGGAAAATTCTGAAAGAGATGGGAATACCAGACCACCTGACCTTCCTCTTGAGAAACCTATATGCAGGTCAGGAAGCAACAGTTAAAACTGGACATGGAACAACAGACTGGTTCCAAATAGGAAAAGGAGTGTGTCATGGCTGTATATTGTCACCCTGCTTATTTAACTTCTATGCAGAGTACATCATAAGAAACACTGGGCTAGAAGAAGCACAAGCTGGAATCAAGATTGCTGGGAGAAATATCAATCACCTCAGATATGCAGATGACACCACCCTTATGGCAGAAAGTGAAGAGGAACTAAAAAGCCTCTTGATGAAAGTGAAAGTGGAGAGTGAAAAAGTTGGCTTAAAGCTCAGCATTCAGAAAATGAAGATCATGGCATCCGGTCCCATCACTTCATGGGAAATAGATGGGGAAACAGTGGAAACAATGTCAGACTTTATTTTGGGGGCTCCAAAATCACTGCAGATGGTGACTGCAGCCATGAAATCAAAAGACGCTTACTCCTTGGAAGAAAAGTTATGACCAATCTAGATAGCATATTGAAAAGCAAAGACATTACTCTTTGCCAACCAAGGTCCATCTAGTCAAGGTTATGGTTTTTCCTGTGGTCATGTATGGATGTGAGAGTTGGACAGTGAAGAAGGCTGAGCACCGAACAATTGATGCTTTTGAAGTGTGGTGTTGGAGAAGACTCTTGAGAGTCCCTTGGACTGCAAGGAGATCCAACTAGTCCATTCTGAAGGAGATCAGCCCTGGGATTTCTTTGGAGAGAATGATGCTGAAGCTCAAACTCCAGTAATTTGGCCACCTCAGGCAAAGAGTTGAATCATTGGAAAATTCTTTAATGCTGGGAGGGATTGGGGGCAGGAGGTGAAGGGGACGACAGAGGATGAGATGGCTGGATAGCATCACGGACTCGATGGACATGAGTCTGAGTGAACTCCGGCAGTTGGTGATGGACAGGGAGGCCTGGTGTGCTGCGATTCATGGGATCACAAAGAGTAGGACACGACTGAACAACTGAACTGAACTGAATGTGTACCCACTAACATAACCCTGCTAAAGAAGATAGTAAGTCTTGGATAAATTGTATTTTAGAATGCCATTTTAATTTTTTTCATTCAGGAAATTTATTATTCATGGAACACGACTTGGAGCTTCTGTGGTTTTTATAAAGCAGCTGTCATATACTTGAAGTAAGTTGCCAAGCTTTTAGTCTAATTCTGACAAGCAAGGCTTGTAGAAATTAAGACCCATATATATATGTTTTTCCTCACATCAGTTTGCTAATTGAAGATTAATTTATGCTAAGAAAGACATTTTAAAACAACTAAATGAAATTGGAAGGGATACTATCAATTATTCAAATGGTAATGTGAATGCATCTAATTAAAAATTTTAAAATGCTTATCTGCTAGCAGCAAAAGTTCTACCCAGTGTGGTCTGTTAATCATTAAGAGGTAGAGTAATCCCCAGAATTATTCCCTTTACCATTTTTATTAAACAATTTCCAATCAACAGAGACTTTCTCCAAGTTTGCTTCTACACTCATATTATTGAGGACACTATAAATTGGCACTAAGCCTCCATTTCAAATTTGGGATACTGAGCATTTCTTTATTGCAGACACTGTATTTGTAGGTTCTGGATACAAATTGGGTTTTGCCAATTAGATGCATTTGCTAAAGATTCGGAAAGTGGAAGTGAGACAGAGTTATTCTCCTTTGATTTTGCTTGTTTCCTACTGGCAAGGAAGGTTCTGGAGTCACTGGGGTTTTCTGCAGCAGTTTTTGGTGTCCAATTATTATTAGTTTTATGACCACTGAGAGGAGTTCGGGAGACAGCAGCCTCCAGATCTTTGGATCACATCTACTGGACTGTGCTCCTTAAGGCTGCAGTGCCAGGAGTCACTCTTGACTCCCACCTTCTATATTAGGCCAGCTCCTACCAAAGGCCAGATTTGCAGTGCTATCATGTGAGCAGTTGTTGAGACCTGCCAAGAACCATTCCCCATCCCTTCCAATGATTTTGTATAAACCTAAATTCATTTGTGTTTCAAATAGCTGGAGTAGTTTTCAGTTTCCTGAAAATAAATCCTGACGGTTCCAACACAGGTTTTAAGTAATAAAAGCTAGATGATAAGTAGATATGACAAGCAACAAGTGCAGTGAATGCCTCTCCCAGACTCTCATCAAAGATCTTTTTGTGCCTCCTCTATTCCATCTACTTCTATCCAGTCCTGCCCTGCATTGTCATGGCTTCAACATTATCCTAGTCTATCTTTAAATGGTCTCAGATGTGTATTATAATTTTCTCTGTAAAATGTATTTTTCACAATTTTGGAGGCTGAAAGTCTGAAATGAGGTTGTCAGCACCATCAGGTTCTGGTGACAAACCTCTTCCGTGTTACAGATGGCTTACTACTCCTTGTATCCTCAAGTGGTAGACAGTTGAAATAGGAAACAGCTCTATCTCAGTTCTTATAAGGATACTAACACCATATACAAAATGACTTCAATTTCATGACCTCAGTTCAGTTCAGTTCAGTTCAGTCGCTCAGTCGTGTCCAACTCTTTGTGACCCCATGAATTGCAGCAAGCCAGGCCTCCCTGTCCATGACCAACTCCCGGAGTTCACTCAAACTCATGATCTCATTTAACCTTAATTACCTACCAAACACTTCATCTAATACCATTATATTGAGTAGAGTTTAAACATGGGAATTTAGGAGGGGACAGAAAAATTCAGTCCATAACAAAATGTGAACCACCTCAGGGAAATTTATTTTTCTCCTCTTGTTCACTTTTTTATACTTAAAACCCAGATGAGAATGCAGCAGGAAATAGTACTCAAATCTTAGCTGAATGAAAAATGCCAATTTGATGACATTTTCTTACGACATTGTTATTCTCTTAAACAATTTCTAAGGATATTGCCAGTCTAGGATAAATAAAGCAGTCATTGCTAAACAAGCATAGAATATTCTCAGTAGTGCCTGAAACCTGATGAAATCAGAATATTTAGACTTGGGTCTCAGAAAATTATCTTTATTAAAAATGATAGAGTCTGAATATTTATCATTGGAGTGAAACTTACACATACTGGGTCTTTCATCACCACTGTTATCTTCATTTCTAAATAGAATTCCTCAAATCCATTTTCTAGTCCTCCCAGTGATTTTGCGAAAAACCTGAATTCATTAGTGCTTCCAAAGCTAGAGGGAGGGAGGTGACATTCCTATCTCTTCATTCAAACCCCCTTCAGGCTTGTCTTTAGCTCTTTCCTTCCATGAAACTTGACTTTCAAGCCATTAGTGGACACATTTCTTACCTTACCAGGCTTATGCCTGCACATTCTTCTTATTTTTGACCTGTGGTTTCCACCTCTGTGTTTTAAAATGACATGTTCCACCTAGTCTTGGATTACAATCTTCATAAAAGAAGGGGACAACAGATGATGAGATGGTCGGATGGCATCACCAACTCAATGGACATGAGTTTGAGTATTTGGGATTTGGTGATGGACAGGGAGGCCTGGTGTGCTGCAGTCCATGGGGTTACAAAGAGTTGGACACAAATGAGTAACTGAACTGAACCGAACTGAAATGTACTTTTACTACCAACAAGTTAAGTACAAACTTCAAATCCACAGTATTTTAAGTTTCGTATATCTGCTAAAAGACTGGCTTTTAAAATTTAGGAATACATAGTCTGGCATAAAGGTAAAACCCTATTTAGTACAGATGTCTATTTCCAGAAAGATCCAGTTACTCTGTTTATGGTACCTAGTCAAGTCCTATTCTTGAGAGAAATATTCTTGATATTCAGCTTTTCTCCTTTAGGAAAGGATGCAAATTAAACATTATAAAGAAAAAGTGGCACAAAAGATAAACCCTCTTGTTCTGTTTTCTAGAAAAGACAATTCACCAGAAAGGCAATAATTATTCTTTCTATAGTTTTTCATTTTGTTTTACAGTTTCTTGTTTCGCTTGGAGATTGCATTTATTATGCTCAATTTATTTCCTTTATTATTTCTTTTAATGAAAATCTACTGACCATGAGTCTTCTTTTTTGGTTATCCAAATTTTCTTTATTTTGCTTTCAGTTTGTAGATACATTTTTCTTGAGTATAAACTTCTTTTAAACCTTTAAAAACATCAGCCCATAGACATCTGGCTTTTATGTTTTTATGAAAACCAGCTGTTAAGTCTTATTGTTGTTGCTGTTTTTTAAAGGCAATGTGCAATTTTTCCCCCTTTGGATATTTTTTTAATATTCTCTCTTATCTTTGGTTTTGATCAGTTTCACTATAATATGACTAGGTGTGGTTTTATAGAGTTTGCTTAGCATTCTGAATATGTGGTGTGACATGCATCAGGTTTAGAAAATTCTTGATCACTATTTTGTTGAATATTGCTTCTTTCTAATTATCTTTTCTTCTATAATTCCACTAATATGAGAACAAGTGAGCATGAGCATGCCCCACACCTCTCTCTCTTTTTCCTCATTTATTTCTCTCTGTACTTTTATTTTCTGATTTCTTATGTTCATGTTTCTTGATTTTATGTTCTATTCCCAATATTTTATTAACCGTATCCATTTAGTTCTTAAAAATCAATATATTTTAAATGCCTTTTAACATATCCAAATTCTTTTGTGAAACTCCAAATAGCATCATTTAATACTAAGAGTTATACAAATTCTGTGTCCATTACTTGGTTCTCATGGCCTTCTGGATCATTCGTAAGACTGTTTATGTTTTGTTTTTTTTTTCTGCTAGCTATAAGACATATTTTTTGCTTATTTGAATGTCTCAGTGTGTTAGTCACTAAGTTGTGTCTGATTCTTTGTGACTCCATGGACTGTAGCCCACCAGGCTCCTCTGCCCATGGGATTTCCAAGGCAAGAATATTCGGTTGGGTTGCTGTTCACTTTTCCAGGGGTCTTCCCAACCCAGGGATCAAATTCAGGTCTCCTGCAATAAAGGCAGATTCCTTACCATCTGCGCCACCAGTGAAACCCATATTTGAATGTCTAATATTTTTAAAATTTCTTTAATTGAAAATTGTGTATATAACAATAATAGAAGCTACAGACTATTGTCTCTTTTCCCATAAAGGGCTATTTACTTTAATTCTATTGAGAATTGAGCTAGACTAGGTTACGGTTTGCCTGACATTTTAGTAGAATCAGGTTATCTCCGCTGTGTTTCTTATTCTCCAGGAAGTTCTGAAACAATGGGTAACATCCAGTTTTGCTCTAAAAACATTCTGCCCAATTCTGTCACCTTCTACGAAATTCAAGTTAAAATTTTTGCAAGTACCTTAAGAGGATGTCCAGCAGTTTGCTGAAAGCAGATTCACACCCTAATAGTTACTGTTTCTTAAAAACATTAGGAGTCAGAAGATTTTTTCCCTTTAGAAGATTTTGACCTAGCTCCCTGTCATCCTCAGAAACAATAGACTTTGGAACCCTGAGTTCTGAAGCCTACCTTGATATTGAAATAAAGTCTGGCAAACATTGCCAAGATTACTTTCAATAAATATGACACATTTTCATATTATTCAGAATATACGCAGAATACTTATATTCTTGACTGTCAAAAATGAAATACATTATCAATTTTGGCTTGTTTATGTACATCAATATATATTTGGAAGGTCAGTTTAAATTTGCATATTCTATATAATTTTCCTTATTTTCCCTGCTACTTAGGAAATGAGAAAATGGCATTTTTTGTTGTCTTTTTTTAGATACTGTTAGATATAAAACATATTTGTCATGTAGACAATAAGAATCTTTACTTTTGTGTGTGCATCATTAGCCATGCTTTGTCCTCTGCTTCTACTTTACTTTTTGCATACATTTTCAGCAGTATATTGCTCAGGATATAGATTAGTTCTTGAAGAAGCATTCTGTGAAAACTGGTATTCTAGAAAAAAATAATTGAGAATATATGTTTATGAACTTCACCAACATTCATCCTGGAAATATAAAATTAAATAAAAATATCTTTATGTGAAAATACTTTGTGTTGAGAAGCTGCATGTTTCTCCCTTAGCCCAAAGTCAAATACTCTTGCCTAAAGTGAACATATTCTACATATTGTATTGCAAATTTGTGCTTATATATAAGGCTATCAGTTCAGTTCAGTTCATTTCAGTGGCTCAGTCGTGTCCGACTCTTTGCGACCCCATGAATTGCAGCACGCCAGGCCTCCCTGTCCATCACCAACTCCCGGACTTCACTCAGACTCACGTCCATCAAGTCAGTAATGCTATCCAGCCATCTCATCCTCTGTCATCCCCTTCTACATACCTTCAAATTTTATAGCTATTTCAATAACATTTATTTCAACGTATTTTTAAAAATAATTGTTATTTTTAAAAGTTAACATTATTAATTGTCTCTTTGCACTAGTTCAAATTTAATAATTTGATTTTACAGTGTAACTCATGATCACAAAACTACACATAACAGATATAGTTAGTTTATATAGCAAACTCAATGGTGAATGGCTAGTTTGTATAATAAACTCAGTGGATTCGGTATTTGAATTTTGTATTTGGAATCACTGTGATAGGCTATTTTTGTTTAAAAGTCTACTGTCTTTTCACTTTTTCTTTCTTTACTCTCTCCATAGAACACAATATTGTGTCACTATGTCATAGTATTTCTTTAGTCATAATAAAGGAAATGTGAAGATGTAAAAAATCTGACTTTGATTTATCATTAATTCATCAATTCCACCTCATTCTACATATTTTAAAAGTAAATAAATAACTACTTATTAAAAAGAAGTAGTTAAGCTTTAAACTTTTACCTCCATAGTTATCAGTAAAGATTTCATATATATATTGCAAGTATTATTTTTAATACAAATTTTCTAATACTTAAGTACCCTTAGTAGATTTCTGGCTATTGAGTAAATAAAATTGACTTTTTCTAGACTGTAAAAGAAAGACAATAACTGAGTTTAATAGATTAACCAAACTATTATATATACAATTTTATTTACAGTAAACAATCAATAGAATCTTTAATAATGGTAAGGAAGTAAGATCTGATTAAGTGATCAGCTGGTAGAGAAATAATAAACTCCTGTATGTAACATGTTCATAAAGACCAAATCATAAGTGAATTGTTCAATTTTAGAGCTAAACCTATCAATATACTTATATAGGAATTATACTGTTTTGTTCATTCCTTAATATACAGAATATGACAGTGCACATTATTATTTTAAATGTTTGACCATACTAGCAACTCATGAACATATATTCAGTAAAAATCATTCAAAATCTCACTCAAAATGGACTACTAACATCCCAGTCTTCTTTTCAAAGGTCAATGAATTTATCAATAATCTGCCTATATTTATAAAAATACACAAAGTTATATGAACCTGAAGAAAAAATATTTAACATAAATTGTAACATAATGTACTGATAATTTTATAAGACATTTTCTCCACTAATTGGTATCTTAGTGATCTACTAATTTATCTACCTAGCTTATTCTTTTATTATTCACTACTCTATAGTGTGTTGGAGAAGGAAATGGCAACCCACTCCAGTATTATGGCCTGGAGAATTCTGTGGACAGAGGAACCTGGAGGGCTGCTGTCCATAGGGTTGCACAGAGTCGGACATGACTGAAGCGACTTAGCATGCATGCCTGCATTGGAGAAGGAAATGGCAACCCACTCCAGTATTCTTGCCTGGAGAATCCCAGGGACAGAGGAGCCTGGTGGGCTGGCATCTATGGGGTCGCACAGAGTTGGACATGATTGAAGCAACTTAGCATCAGCAGCAGCAGCAGCATAGAGTGTTAGTCATGCCCAACTCTTTGTGACCCCATATACGGGTACGGGCTTCCCTGGTGGTGGCTCAGATGGTAAAGAATCTGCGTGCAGTGTAGGAGACCTGGATTTGATCCCTGGATTAAGATCCCCTGGAGAAGGTAATGGCTACCCACTCCAGTATTCTTGCCTGGAGAACTCCAGGGACAGAGGACCTAGTGGGCTACAGTTCATGAATTGGAGAGTCAGAGATGACTAAGTGACTAACACTTTCATTTTCAACCACAATTTGCATTGTTCATTTTCAGTCTTTAGACATTTATAGTAGTTCCACCTTTTTGATAGTGTGAATGGAATTAAGTGAACATCAGTGTACACACTTCTATGTTTATATAAGTGTACCTACCCAGAGTACATTTCAAATGATAGAATTTGTATATTTACTTTGATTTGTATTAACAAGTTGCTCTCTAAAATAGATATTTTAATATGAAACATTTACTCAGAGGCAAAATCTTATGTTAAGAGAGTATTTTATTAAATTAATATACTAATGTTTACATAAGCTAATGAATCAAAGGGGGTAAGAAATAGGTAGTAATAATAGTAATAGCCTAAGAAAGTAAAAGTCACTCAGTCATATCCAACTCTTTGTGACCCCATGGACTATGCAGTCCATGGAATTCTCCAGGCCTGAGAGGTTATTTTTATTTTATTTTTTAAATATAAATTTATTTATTTTAATTGGAGGTTAATTACTTTACAATATTGTATTGGTTTTGCCATACATCAACATGAATCCGCCAAAGGTATACACGTGTTCCCCATCCTGACCCCCCTCCCTCCTCCCTCCCCGTACCATCCCTCTGGGTCGTCCCAGGGCACCAACCACGATGCATGATACTGAGAGGTTATTTTTAAAAATTTGTTCTTAAAACAGTAATTTTGGTAGACATTTAAACTAGTTTAGAAAAGCACAATATTTTTATTGTCCTTTATTTTTTAGTTTTAATACTGTATTTTGTGTTCTATATTGTATTTTGTGTTTTGTCCTGTGTATTTTTCACAACTGCGATGACTTTTTCATAACTATCCATATGGACAGTTAATTTTGTTTTAAAATACGGATGGACTTATAATGAGATATTAAACAAGAGAATAACATTTCCATGTCTTAAAATTATTATAAAGGCATTATTATAAATAAATAAAGCTCTTCTGCTTTATTATTTATGTCTTGAAGAATAACACAGTGGCTTGGAGAACCTAAAAAATTCTTGAAACTTCTACTGCTTTAAAATAAGGCCCTGAACAGAATTCATCAGCTTTTCTTAGGTGGTGTGATTTGTTGCTTTCTATGGTTTTTCCAGTAGTCATGTATGGATGTGAGAGTTGGACTGTGAAGAAAGCTGAGTGCCAAAGAATTGATGTTTTTGAACTGTCATGTTGGAGAAGACTCTTGAGAGTCCCTTGGACTGCAAGGAGATCCAACCAGTCCATTCTGAAGGAGGTCAGCCCTGGGTGTTCTTTGGAAGGAATGATGCTTAAGCTGAAACTCCAGTACTTTGGCTACCTCATGTGAAGAGTTGACTCATTGGAAAAGACTCTGATGCTGGGAGGGATTGGGGGCAGGAGGTGAAGGGGACGACAGAGGATGAGATGGCTGGATGGCATCACCAACTCGATGGACATGAGTTTGAGTGAACTCCGGGAGTTGGTGATGGACAGGGAGGCCTGGCGTGCTGCAATTCACGGGGTCGCAAATAGTTGGACACCACTGAGCGACTGAACTGTACTGAAAGCAACAAAGAATGTTGTTCACTACTTCTTGTTCAGAAAACTGTCACGACTTAGCTTTCAGTTACCACTTTCTCTTGGCTATCACTGGCCACTCCATATATCTTATGGCCTGGTGCTTCTTCATTCCCCTAGTTTCCTAATATTGCCAGTTCCTAACAGTTCAGTATATGGAATTCTTCTTTTCTTTTTATTCACTCTTGGTAGGTGATCAAATTGAAATCTATGGCTTCAAATATCAACTGTTTGTTGACCACTCCAAAATATTTATCTCTGCTAAGCTTTTCCATGAAATACACCTGTGCATGTGTTATATCCATCAATTATTTAACAGGTGTCTCACACTTAGTATGGGCTTCCCTGGTGGCTCAGAGGCTAAAGCGTCTGCCTGAAACGCGGGAGACCTGGGATCGATCCCTGCATCAAGAAGATCCCCTGGAGAAGGAAATGGCAACCCACTCCAGTACTCTTGCCTGGAGAATCCCATGGAGAGAGGAGGCTGGTAGGCTACAGTCCATGGGGTTGCAAAGAGTCAGATAGGACTGACCGACTTCACTTTCACTTTCACTTTTCACACTTAGTATATGCCAAACTGGACTCCTTGTGCCCTATAACTCACATCTTCTTCTGGACCCTTCACCACTTCAACTCATACAACCCTGTAAGTCAGCTGAAAAAAAACATGGACCTATTCTTGACTTTTTTTTTTTTTTTTTAATATAGCCAGACCCTATCCATGTTCTTGTCACATTACAATCACTACTATGTCTGATTTCAACTGGCAAACTTTCTTGACAAGTTTGTTGAATATCTCTTTACTTAGTCATCCTGCCTCAAATTTCAAACCTGTATCATCTACTATCATATTAATAACTAGAGTAATTTTGTTAAAATACAAGTAGTATCATGTCATGTCTATGTTCAATATTATTCATTAATTTCTTACCTCAATTAGAGTAAAATCCAAGCCTTTAAAGGATTAATGGATTGCTATTTGTTATGCTATTTGTTATCCCTTTCATGTCGTCTACTACTTTTATCACTCTCCCCTCTGCCAAATCACACTGGCCTCTGAGTTTCCTAGAACGTACACGGCAGCACCTTCTTACCCCCAGAACCACTGTTGTGGTTGTTTCTCCTTCTGACAGGTCACCTCCTTCAGACAGCCATATAGCTCACACTCCCTTCTTCTTAGAATGCATTTTTTTCCAAAGCACCATCAGTTACCTAAGATTTCCTTTGGCATTCCTTACCTCTATTCCTTACACACTCTTCACTTACTTATGTTGTAAACTTATTACCAATCTCCTCCAACTGGAATGAAATGATAGTAGCACATGAACTTTTGTCTGTTTTGCTTTCTGTTAGATACCCTGGCCTAGTATGTATTATCTGATAAAGGAATAGATGATCATTTAGTCAAAATGTTTCTCTTATGTTTGCTAATGAACTGCTGTATGATTTACTTTGAATAAAGGTACTCAATTCTTTTAGTCTTTGGATCACTTTGAACTCTTAAAACATATATACCAATAAACTATTTATTATGTATTACATATGTTTCAATGTTCAGTAGCATGTAATACCAATGACACTACTCGAAACTATGAAAGTGAAAGTCTTAGTCATTCAGTCATGTCCAACTCTATGTGACCCCATGGTTCCTCTGTCCATGGGATTCTCCAGGCAAGAATACCAGAATGGGTTGCCATTCCCTTCAACAGGGGATGGATATTCCCAACCCAGAGACTGAACCCAGGTCTCTTGCATTACAGGCAGATTCTTTACCTTCTTAGCTACAAGGGAAGTCCATTAGTTCATAACTTATTTTAAAAATGTACAAAGTAAACATTGAAACAACTGCTATAGAATTTTATAAAACATACTATGGTGCTTTCCAGTGGTTAAATTTCACTTGCTGATTGGCTTTATGTGAATGTGTGGCTCTGATTTTCAAGAAAAGTAAAGTGAATGCAAGAGTCAAGATCAATATAATGGGAAATTTAAGTATGTTTCTCTTTTAAAGGTAAGCTTGTCACATTTTTAAAAGACTTTAAAATATGTATAATCTAGTCTTTAATTTCTAAAATATCAATAAAATTCACTTCAAAAATTCAACAGAAAACTGAAATACTGTGCATTTTTTTTTCTGAGTATGTGAGTTGATAGAATAGGTAAAAATATAAAGTCAGTCCTCTAACAGATTTGAAAAAAAGTTATAGAAACATATAATCTAAAGATTTGCCATCTGAAACATTTCAAATTAAACAACTTTTAAGAAAATGCTTTACTATCCTGAGCAATGAAATTAAAATCCTCTCAGATAACATTAGACCTTTAATTTGATTATAAGTCAAAACAAATTGTGACCTGAGTGGCAGAGAAAGCAAGCACATATCAGAGCAACCACAGCTGCCAAATTCCTCTAGTTTAACAAGTTTTCCACTCCTTTTTCTTACATCCCTTATTATTGTATCATTATGGGTTTTATCAATGTGGTGGATTATTCGTCCTTCTACTGATGATACTGCATGACTAATAGCGTGAACGTACCTTTACTTGAGAAGGTAAGATGACTATATCTGTAATTTTTTGTGTAACAGCTTGTATAAGTTATTAGGTTAAAATAGTCAAGAAAATCTGTCAATTTTTGCAAAGATGGAAAATAACCCATATAATTATATTCAAAATGATGACACATTCACAGAGACTGAATGAAATATGATCAGAGTGCAAGGGAATGTAATGTACTTACTTAATGCCATGTGCATATTCTTAACATTTTCAAGTTATTTTTAAGTCAGTTCTCATAGTTCTATGTTTTATACTCTTAAATACTAAAATTATGTTAATTATTTTCCTTTACTTTTGAAAGTGACAGTTCACAGGTGTTTTCTCTTATACTTTGGCTTTCCAAGTTGGAAATACTCTGAAGAAAACAGAATGACTTGGTGTAAAGTAATGGAAGCTAGCAATAAGGAATCACCAGAGAACCTACTACCTGAAGCCAGAGACATTGTAATAATCTTCCCTTGCTTTAGTAATGGGCGATAAAGTTTACTCTAGAGCCAAATGAAAATATTTTTACTGCTTTCTTTGAAATGTATGGCAGGGTTCTTTCAATGAATTTTTCTTTAAAGTTGTGAAAACAGCTGGCCACAGCAGTGCAATCCTGACTAGAGCAGCATGAATCCTGGCAGCATTTACCCAGGCATATATGAATTCATATGAGTGGTCATTATATCCAAATTTAATTCAATATAATAAGAAACCTGATAGAGTCAAATTTTTAATATTCAAATGAAAACATATCCAGTTAAACTCAAGTATGTATTGTGCCTTTTAAATGTTGTTGGAGGCAAGAATATACAATGGAGTAAAGACAATCTCTTTAACAAGTGGTGCTGGGAAAACTGGTCAACCACTTGTAAAAAGAATGAAACTAGATCACTTTCTAACACCGCACACAAAAATAAACTCAAAATAGATTAAAGATCTAAATGTAAGACCAGAAACTATAAAACTCCTAGAGGAGAACATAGGCAAAACACTCTCCGACATAAATCACAGCAGGATCCTCTATGATCCACCTCCCAGAATTCTGGAAATAAAAGCAAAAATAAACAAATGGGATCTAATTAAAATTAAAAGCTTCTGCACAACAAAGGAAAATATAAGCAAGGTGAAAAGACAGCCTTCTGAATGGGAGAAAATAATAGCAAATGAAACAACTGACAAACAACTAATCTCAAAAATATACAAGCAACTTCTGCAGCTCAATTCCAGAAAAATAAATGACCCAATCAAAAAATGGGCCAAAGAACTAAATAGACATTTCTCCAAAGAAGACATACGGATGGCTAACAAACACATGAAAAGATGCTCAACATCACTCATTATTAGAGAAATGCAAATCAAAACCACAATGAGGTATCACTTCACACCAGTCAGAATGGCTGCGATCCAAAAATCTGCAAGCAATAAATGCTGGAGAGGGTGTGGAGAAAAGGGAACCCTCCTACACTGTTGGTGGGAATGCAAACTAGTACAGCCACTATGGAGAACAGTGTGGAGATTCCTAAAAAATTGCAAATAGAACTACGTTATGACCCAGCAATCCCACTGCTGGGCATACACACCGAGGAAACCAGAATTGAAAGAGACACATGTACCCCAATGTTCATCGCAGCACTGTTTATAATAGCCAGGACATGGAAACAACCTAGATGTCCATCAGCAGATGAATGGATAAGAAAGCAGTGGTACATATACACAATGGAGTATTACTCAGCCATTAAAAAGAATTCATTTGAATCAGTTCTGATGAGATGGATGAAACTGGAGCTGATTATACAGAGTGAAGTAAGCCAGAAAGAAAAACACCAATACAGTATACTAACACATATATATGGAATTTAGAAAGATGGCAATGACGACCCTGTATGCAAGACAGGAAAAAAGACACAGCTGTGTATAACAGACTTTTGGACTCAGAGGGAGAGGGAGAGGGTGGGATGATTTGGGAGAATGGCATTCTAACATGTATACTATCATGTAAGAATCGAATCGCCAGTCTATGTCTGACGCAGGATACAGCATGCTTGGGGCTGGTGCATGGGGATGACCCAGAGAGATGTTATGGGGAGGGGAGGTGGGAGGGGGGTTCACGTTTGGGAACGCATGTAAGAATTAAAGATTTTAAAATTTTAAAAATAAAAAACTAAAAAAAATAAAAATAAAAAAATAAAAAAAAATACGACAGCATATACTTTAAAGTTTAGAGATTGCCTATAATTACTATCAAAATAATTTGTTTACCAAGTCACACATTTTGTAATAAACTAAAACCATTTGAGAAATTATAATTTAAAAATTTTAAAAAGTGTATTTAAGGACTAAGTTAATTATTCCTGATGCTGGGAAAGATTGAAGGCAGGAGGAGAAGGGGACGACAGAGGATGAGATGGTTGGATGGCATCACTGACTCAATGGACTGAGTTTGAGTAACCTCCAGGAGATGATGATGGACAGGGAGGCCCGGCATGCTGCTGTCCACGGGGTCGCAGAGTCAGACACGACTGAGCGACTGAACTGAACTGAACTGAATTATCCTCTCAGATATTTTTCAGAGAGTTGCTCAGTTGTGTCCAGCTCTTTGTGACCTCATGGACTATACAATCCATGGAATTCTCCAGGCCAGAATACTGAAGTGGGTAGCCCTTCCCTTCTCCAGGGTATCTTCGGAACCCAGAGATCGAACCCAGGTCTCCCACATTGAAGGCAGATTCTTTACCAGCTGAACCACCAGAGAAGCCCACTCTCAGATACTAGATACTGTTTTTAAAGAAGCAAATCAATGCCTTCAGTAGGTTAAACATGTGTTTACTTACATAACTGACATAGTTACTAACATTGCTACTTGTTATGTTTTATTTAATGTGGAAATAAGATTTTATATGTATTTGGAAACTCATTTTAACATTTATGCACATGGAGAAACTCCAAATTCTCCATTTTCCTTAGAATGTTTGCTAAAGAAGAAAGATGATGGGAATAATAGAAAGGCAAATTAATTAATGGAAGAAAAAAGTGATAAGAATGAGTTATTTTCATTGTTGATTTTTTAAGTTTTGGGTTAAATGCACAATTAAAAAAATAAAGATATGAGGGGAAAATCACCAAACCTTCATGTCTTATACCATAAGTTATCACAAAACAAAAATCTGATTGATGTTCAACTCTTAGTATAATTATCAAGCCTTATGGATAAAATTATATATGGAAGTGATCTATCATACACCACTGAAATTTTAAAGTTAAAAATAGTGTACCTCCTAAATGTGGTTAACTTATAACTGGCAACTGACTGTTCACATCCTGATTTCAAATATATGCATGCTCAACTTACAACAATTTCTGTCAAAATTTAAAATTAGAAGTAGTAAATAACACATCATGAATTTATAAAAGGGTAGCATGGTTGGAAGGCTAAATTGTTACCATTTAAAAGATGGAAAATGGCTTATATTTATTGCAAACACGTTCACATTTTTTAATTGGGAAAGATGTCACTTTTAAGTTAATGCTGTAAAGGACTCTATGTCAAGGACACTGATTTTGCACATTTATAGAAATGACAGAATACATTGATTGCTTCTCTATTTCTCTCCCTCTCTCTTTCCATCCCTCTCTTTCTATTTCTCTACCTCTTTTTTTAATCTCTATTTTAGAAACTATACAAGATAAATAGAATATAAAATTAAAATGTTATCTTTGAATTATTTTTTTTAAATTGGTAATCAAATTTCTTAGAAAAGTTGTAACTGAACTGAACTAAGTACAAACACATAGTCATTGGAGATGGAAATTATTCAGTTTGATCTTTGAATAACAGAAAACTCTTGAATAAAATTTCAGAAAATAACCATTCTTCCTGTCAATGGACAAGTTGTACCAGAAATATTAAAGTGGTAAGGAAGATTTTATTCAAAATAAAAAAAGGCTAGAACTCAGGATCAACCCTGCTGAAACAACAGCTGGTAAGAATTGCTGTATCATCTGGTACCTCTAATTGAAAAATTTTGAGGATCATTCTATAGTGAGGCTGGAGTGAGAGGAAAAATCATAGGCTATCGATATTTTCTAATTGGCTTTACACAATAGAAAACAACGTTCTCTATCTTTGTGATAGGCGGTATTTTTATGACTTGAAGTAAGGTATGTTGCTAATGTTAGGTCTCTAGCCTTCTACGGAGAGTAGGAATTTGGGGCAATTTACAATTTGTGTTAATTGTCTAAGAAAAGGGCTATCAGAGACTTAGAGTAAGGAAGAAGCTTACCTAAAATGTAGACAACCTCAGGGTAACGTTAAGGTCTTCTTGGTCATTTCAAACTCTTTTAAACAAATTTTTTCAACAAACATCTTTTCATTTAATTAAAATTAGTTAAGTATATTTTTTATAAAGACAGCTATTAACAAAATTTTTTACATATACATATATATGTGTATATATGTATACATGTATATTGATCTGTGAAAAAATAATATGGGCATTTCAGCATCTAGTTTACAATCTATAGATGTAAACTTTCATGTTTAACTTTTTGTGAGATGCCTATAAGCCCTGAACCAATTAAAAGGCACTTGAAATGAAAGTGAAGTTGCTCAATCATGTCTGACTCTTTGGGACATGTGGGCTGTAGACTGCCAGGCTTCTCCATCCATGGGATTTTCCAGGCAAGAATACTGGAGTGGTTTGCCATTTCCTTCTTCAGGGGATATTCCCAACCCAAGAATCGAACTCAGATCTCCCACACTGCAGGCAGACTCTGTACCATCTGAGCTACCAGGGAAGCTGGTGAGAATCCTATAAGCCCTGAACCAATAAAAGGGCACTTAGTCTAACTTACTATTCCACCAAATAAATAAAAATAAAACAAAAAAATAAGTTTAAACACTTTTCAAACCCAAATTCACTTATGCATTATTGACTTTTTTTTAATACCATGTTCCAGCTACACTGACTTTCAGTTCAGATCAGTCACTCAGTTGTGTCTGGCTCTTTGCCAACCTCATGGACTGCAGCACACCAGGCCTCAATGTCCATCACCAACTCCTGGAGTTTACTCAAACTCATGTTCATTGAGTCAGTGATGCCATCCCACTGTTTCATCCTCTGTCTGTCCTCCTCTTCTCTTCCTGCCTTCAATCTTTCCCATGATCAGGGTGTTTTCCAATGACTCAGTTCTTCACATGAGGTGGCCAAAGTATTGGAGTTTCAGCTTCAACATCAGTCCTTCCAATAAATATTCAAGACGAATTTCTTTTAGGATGGACTGCTTGAATTTCCTTGCTGTCCAAGGGACTCTCAAGAGTCTTCTTCAGCACCACAGTTCAAAAGGATCAATTCTTCAGCACTCAGCTTTCTATATAGTCCAACTTTCTCATCCATACATGACTACTGGAAAAGCCATAGCTCTGACTAGACAGACCTTTGTTGGTAAAGTAATGTCTCTGCTTTTTAATAAGCTGTCTAAGTTTGCCATAGCTTTTCTTCCAAGGAGCGAGAGTCTTTTAATTTCACTGCTGCAGTCACCATCTGCAGTGACTTTGGAGCCCAAAAAGATAAGGTCTCTCACTGTTTCCACTGTTTCTCCATCTATTTGCCATGAAGTGATGGGACCAGATGTCATGATCTTAGTTTATTGAATGATGAGTTTTAAGCCAACTTTTTCACTCTCCTCTTTCACTTTCATTAAGAGGTTCTTTAGTTCTTCTTCACTTTCTGCCATAAGGGTGGTGTCATCTGCATATCTGAGGTTATTGATATTTCTCCCGGCAATCTTGATTCCAGTTTGTGCTTCATTCAGTCCAGCATTTCACATGATGTACTCTGCATATAAGTTAAATAAGCAGGATGACAATATACCTTGACATACTCCTTTCCTGATTTGGAACCAGTCTGTTGTTCCATGTCCAGTTCTAACTGTTGTTTTTTTACCTGCATACAGATTTCTCAGAAGGCAGGTGGTCTGGTATTACCATCACTTTCAGAATTTTCTAAGTTTGTTATGATCCACACAGTCAAAGACTTTGGGGGCATCAATAAAGCAAAATTAGATTTTTTTCTGTAACTCTTGCTTTTTTGATGATCCAGCAGATGTTGGCAATTTGATCCCTGGTTCCTCTGCTTTTTCAAAATCCAGCTTGAATATCTGGAAGTTCATGGTTCATGTACTGTTGAAGCCTGGCTTGGAGAATTTTGAGCATTATTTTGCCAGCATTTTAAATGAGTGGAGCTGTATGGTAGTTTGAGCTTTCTTTGGCATTTCCTTTCTTTGGGCTTGTGATGAAAATTGCTTTTTCCAGTCCTGTGTTCACTGCTGAGTTTTCCAAATTTTCAGGCATATTGAGAGTTGCACTTTCACAGCATCATCTGTTAGGATTTGAAAGAGCTCAACTCGAATTCCATCACCTCCACTAGCTTTGTTTGTAGTGATGCTTCCTAAGGCCCACTTGACTTCATATACCAGGATGTCTGGCTCTAGGTGAGTGATCACACCATACTGATTACCTGGGTCGTGAAGATCTTTTCTGTATAGCTCTTCTGTGTATTTTTGCCACCTCTTCTGAATATCTTCTTCTTCCATTAGGTCCATGCCATGTCTGTCCTTTATTGTGCCCATCTTTGCATAAATGTTCCCTTGGTATCTCTAATGTTCTTGAAGAGATCTCTAGTTTTTCCCATTCTACTGTTTCCCTGTATTTCTTTGCATTGATCAATGAGGAAGAAATGGGTATATCTTTTGTTTTCTCCCTTTGCCTTTTCCTTCTCTTTTTTTTCATAGCTGTTTGTAAGGCCTATCCTCAGACAACAATCTTGCCTTTTTGCAAGCTCCTCCAGTACACTAAACTACCTCCTTCCTCCAGACCACCACACAGGTCTATCCCTAGAATTTGCTCAGGCCAATAAAATATTTTTTATTGGACCCTTTGCTAGAGTCAATTCCTAGGCATGTTGATAAGAAATCTGGGTCCCCATGGAGAAGAAATGGGTCTGAGGCTCTCAAGGAGGAGGTAGGGGTCTGGACTTTTCAAGGAGGAGAAAAAGACAAATGCCTTCCCCGCCCCCTCTACATTCCTTAGTCTTGGTCTCATAATTTTTTTTTTTTTCCCTTTAAATCGGGAACAATGATTATACAGCAAACAACTCAAATTATACTCTGTACCAGGGATTTTATAACAACAATGTATCCTGCTTGAGAACAGTTTCTCCCTCCTGAAAACCTTCTTGATATCTTAGTATGTATATTATGGGAATGGGTCCGGTAAAATCTTTCTATTGTTAAATTCTAATCCTGTTCTCATAAAATGTAAATTGTAGGAGTGGGTCTGGTAAAAATTTTGCAACCTTGAGACACTCTTTTGATTTATCATAATAACTAATTTAAAAAGTATATAATTGCCTTTCTTTGACTAGCAAGGGGGCACTCTCTCTCCCCCTTCTGATGTTTGTGTTAGAAGCTTTCTCTGTCCCTTTTAAAAACTCTGCCACACAAAAGCCCTTGAGTGATCAAGTCTGGTCCCTGGTCCTGAAGCTAAATCTTCTTCTTAGGAGATCATGAATCCTACACCATTCACCATAAGTTATCACCTTTCCCATATAAGGACTTCTCTGTTGGCTCAGATGGTTAAAAAAAAAAAAAAAATCCACTTGAAATGCAGGAGAGTAAAGTGAAAGCATGAGTTGCTCAGTGGTGTCTGACTCTTTGTGACCCTATAGATTGTAGCCGGACAGGCTCCTCTGTTCATCGAATTCTCCAGATAGAGCTGAGCAACTAACACTTTCACTTTAATTTTCACTTCATGAATGGTCTTAAGTTTTATCCATCTCTATGTTGAAAAATTCTACATACTTCTCTTATGAGTCTCTGTCCTATCTATATTATTTCATGTTGGACTGATCTTAATGTGTAGAATCTGTTTATTCATTTAGCCCAAAGTTTAAAACTTTAGCCCAAACTTTATTCATTTAACTTCAAACTTCTAGCTATTTACTAATTCTTACACTATTTTTTACTTTCTAAAGCAGTATGTAGGGAACAAAAATGTATAATTATTGTTATCACAGCCATTGTAGCTAGTATTAGTATAAAACTTATTCACTGTATTACACATTTTACTTGTATTATTTCTCATATTTATAGCAATTGGGGTGAATAGAATAATTGTCATTTTGAATCTGAGGATACTGAAGGTAACAAATTATGCTACTACTTGCCAAAGGTAACATACTTTGGAAGTACAGAGCCAAGTTTCTACCACAAGCTGTTTACTACAGAGCTTGCATATTTATACTATCTTAGTTCATCAGAGATTTTTTTTTTCTTTTGAGATCTTAAAATGGAAGCACTAAGAAATTTTCAGAGGTTACTTTATTCAACACATATTTGTTTCATGCATATGGAGTAGCAGGCTCAATACAACAACAAACAAAACCATGTACTCAGTAGTTAGGAAATTCATTCTAGCAGGAAAGATAACGCAGAAATAGATCTTTATGAAACACTATAAAAAAAAAAGAGGGAAATATCACAGAATGGTTTGGAAGTGTAAACTGAAGCTATCCAATCTAATCAGAATGGAAGGTAACACATAAGCTCTGTCTGGAAAGATGAGCAAAATTTAGGCTTGTGAAGGAATGGGCAAAGAATATGCCAAGTAAAATACACAAAGGCAAGATAAAAATGCCTATAAAGTAAAAAGGAGATTGAAACACTGATATGCAAATATGATTACCTTTCAATATTCTTATTCTAGGAACGATTTACCATCATGTCATGAAATATATAATTAATAGATGAGATGGATGTAATTTGAACTTTTAAGATAAATTTACTTAGGTTGAGGAGCATTACAGAGGGGTGAGTATGTATAAAGCATGTACACAATAGTATTGACTAGTTCGAAACATGGATTTATTTAATTGACAGAATGATTTAAAGAAAGATGCTTTAGAAATATTATTTATACATACATTGTACTAAAAACTTTGGGTTAAGGAAATTGATTAATATTACCACAAAATTACTAATTTATTGGTCCTGAAAACTGATGTGAAGTTGCAACAAGCAAATGGAATTAAGCAAAGATTTATTAATCCACATATTAATAGATACTGAAAATTCCAACATGTGGACTTAGAAATTTAAATAGAGTGTGTGCATACTAAGTCGCTTCAGTTTGGTCTGACTCTGTGACCCTGTGGGCTATAGCCCGGCAGGGTCCACTGTCCACGGGATTCTCCAGGAAAGAATACTGAAGAGGGCCGCCGCTGCTGTGCCCACCTTCAGGAAATCTTCTGAACCCAGGGATCGAACCCGTCTCTATGTCTTCTGTATTGGCAGGTAAGTTCTTTACCACTACCTGGGAAGTGAACTGAAATCCTAAGTTAATCAATATATAATAGAAATATGGAAATAAACTTATTTCTAATAAATTAAGGTTATAATGTCTTTTCATATAATTGCTGACAATTCCTGAAGAAACAAATTATCATTCAGTTCAGTTGCTCAGTCGTGTCTGACTGTGTGACCCCATGAATCGCAGCACGCCAGGCCTCCCTGTCCATCACCAACTCCCGGACTTCACTCAGATTCACGTCCATCGAGTCAGTGTTGCCATCCAGCCATCTCATCTGCTGTCGTCCCCTTCTCCTCCTGCCCCCAATCCCTCCCAGCATTAAAGAATTTTCCAATGAGTCAACTCTTCACATGAGGTGGCCATAGTATTGGAGTTTCAGCTTTAGCATCATCATTCCTTCCAAAGAAATCCCAGGACTGATCTCCTTCAGAATGGACTAGTTGGATCTCCTTGCAGGCCAAGGGACTCTCAAGAGACTTCTCCAACACCACAGTTCAAAAGCATCAATTCTTCGGTGCTCAGCCTTCTTCACAGTTCAACTCTCACATCCATACATGACTACCGGAAAAACCATAGCCTTGACTAGACGAACCTTAGTCAGCAAAGTAATGTCTCTGCTTTTGAATATGCTATCCAGGTTGGTCATAACTTTTCTTCCAAGAAGTAAGCGTCTTTTAATTTCATGGCTGCATTCACCATCTGCAGTGATTTTGGAGCCCCCAAAATAAAGTCTGACATTGTTTCCACTGTTTCCCCCTCTATTTGCCATGAAGTGATGGGACCGGATGCTATGATCTTCGTTTTCTGAATGTTGAGCTTTAAGCCAACTTTTACACTCTCCTCTTTCACTTTTTTTTAAATTAATTAATTAATTAATTTATTTATTTTTTAATTTTAAAATCTTTAATTCTTACATGCGTTCCCAAACATGAACCCCCCTCCCACCTCCCCTCCCCATAACATCTCTCTGGGTCATCCCCATGCACCAGCCCCAAGCATGCTGTATCCTGCGTCAGACATAGACTGGGGATTCAATTCTTACATGATAGTATACATGTTAGAATGCCATTCTCCCAAATCATCCCACCCTCTCCCTCTCCCTCTGAGTCCAAAAGTCCGTTATACACATCTGTTTCTTTTTTCCTGTCTTGCATACAGGGTCGTCATTGCCATCTTTCTAAATTCCATATATATGTGTTAGTATACTGTATTGGTGTTTTTCTTTCTGGCTTACTTCACTCTGTATAATCGGCTCCAGTCCTCTTTCACTTTTATCAAGATGCTTCTTAGTTCCTCTTCACTTTCTGCCATAAGGGTGGTGTCATCTGCATATCTGAGGTGATTGATATTTCTCCCAGCAATCTTGATTCCAGCTTATGTTTCTTCCAGTCCAGGGTTTCTCATGATGTACTCTGCATAGAAGTTAAATAAGCAGGGTGACAATATACAGCCTTGACGTACTCCTGTTCCTATTTGGAACCAGTCTGTTGTTTCATGTCCAGTTCTAACTGTTGCTTCCTGACCTGCATACAGATTTCTCAAGAGGCAGGTCAGGTGGTCTGTATTCCCATCTCTTTCAGAATTTTCCACAGTTTATTGTGATCCACACAGTCAAAGGCTTTGACATAGTCAATAAAGCAGAAATAGATGTTTTTCTGGAACTCTCTTGCTTTTTCCATGATCCAGCAGATGTTGGCAATTTGATCTCTGGTTCCTCTGCCTTTTCTAAAACCAGCTTGAACATCTGGAATTTCATGGTTCACATATTGCTGAAGCCTGGCTTGGAGAATTTTGAGCATTACTTTACTAGCAAGTGAGATGAGTGCAATTGTGCAGTAGTTTGAGCATTCTTTGGTATTGCTTTTCTTTGGGATTGGAATGAAAATGGACCTTTTCCAGTCCTGTGGCCACTGCTGAGTTTTCCAAATTTACTGGCATATTGAGTGCAGCACTTTGACAGCATCATCTTTCAGGATTTGAATTAGCTCAACTGGAATTCCATCACCTCCACTAGCTTTGTTCGTAGTGATGCTTTCTAAGGCCCACTTGACTTCACATTCCAGGATGTCTGGCTCTAGATGAGAGTGATCACACCATCGTGATTATCCAGGTCGCGAAGATCTTTTTTTGTACAGTTCTTCTGTGTATTCTTGCCACCTCTTCTTAATATCTTCTGCTTCTGTTAGGTCCATACCATTTCTGTCCTTTATCGAGCCCATCTTGCATGAAATATTCCCTTGGTATCTCTAATTTTCTTGAAGAGATCTCTAGTCTTTCCCATTCTGTTGTTTTCCTCGATTTCTTTGCATTGATCGCTGAAGAAGGCTTTCTTATCTCTTCTTGCTATTCTTTGGAACTCTGCATTCAGATGCTTATATCTTTCCTTTTCTCCTTTGTTTTTCACTTCTCTTCTTTTCACAGCTATTTGTAAGGCCTCCCCAGACAGCTGTTTTGCTTTTTGCATTTCTTTTCCATGGAGATGATCTTGATCCCTGTCTTCTGTACAATGTCACGAATCCCATTCCATATTTCATAAGGCACTCTATCTATCAGCTCTAGGCCCTTAAATCTATTTCTCACTTCCACTATATAATCATAAGGGATTTGATTTAGGTCATACGTGAATGGTCTAGCTGTTTTCCCTACTTTCTTCAATTTAAGTCATAATTTATACAATGATTATATTGTAGGAAAGAAGTTTTTTGGATCTTGCATAAAGTTAAATTGGACTAAAAATGTATATGTTACTGTAAAACAGGCTAGTGAAAGAAAATGTTTTGGTATTCCATAGAAATTAACTACCAAAGGACTTTTTCCTTAGTTAGTTACTTTGGAACCAAAGTAAAAGTAGTATAGAGCTTGCATAAACTAGGTTATTAAAATTCAAGGAAAAGGAAACATGGAATAATGAACAATTTTCTATACAAAACAGAAGGAACCTACACTTCAGTCAAGATTAAATTGAGCATTTGTAAGGACTGAAATTGTGGAGAATTCATAATGAACCATCTATACTCAAGAGAAATAATAGATGACTCTTTTTGAAAATACTGGCATATTTTTATCGGGAAGTATAAATATTTATTATCCAACATATTTGGCCTTGAAAATATATGATACAGTCTGCACATCAAAAATAAAATGTTGTAGGCAGGCCAGAAAGAAGTCACTTGCAATAATCCAGCCCTCAGAAGTATTACAGTTTTCCAGTATAAAAACTTTACCAGTTGCCTAATGGCTCAGGGGAAATGAGAAATGGGTAGGAGGGATGTCTGGAGATCACAAGACTCAAAGCTCTTAAACTTAAGTTCTAAATCCACATATTTATATAGTGTAGTTTGCATTTATTTTCCCCATTAATTATCTAAGACAGAGCTTACAGCATAAATTCATTCATATATTTAACACTGTTTTTGTAAAGTAGCAATTGCTGTCTACCAAATGTTGAACATAAATGACAGAATGACTCATGAAATGTAGGTGAAAGTGAAGGTCACTCAGTCATGTCCGACTGTTTGTGACCCCATGGATTATAAAGTCCATGGAATTCTCCAGGCCAGAATACTGGAGTGGGTAACCTTTAACTTCTCCAGGGAATCTTCCCAGCCCATGGATTGAACCCAGGTCTTCTGCATTGCAGGTGAATTCTTTATCAGCTGAGCCACATGGGAAGCCCATGAAATGTAGATAGGGAATAGAGGAAAAAAGAATATTCTCCCAGGAATATAAAAAGGAAACTAAATTTTGCAGAGTACTCACTGGATGATTCATGGGCAAGCTATTATTTTTACTGGTTTCAAGTTTTTAATAAAGGAAAAAATACAGGTATATTTTGAAATGGGAGGAAATTGCCATTTGCCATATTTCTGTTGGTCTCATCCAAATTCACAATGAAGTCGCTCAGTTGTGCCCAACTCTTTGCGACCCTATGGACAGTAGCCTGCACCAAGCTCCTCAGTCCATGGGATTTTCAAGGCAAGAGTACTGGAGTGGGTTGCCATTTCCTTCTCCAGGGAATCTTCCCAACCCAGGGATTGAAGCCAGGTCTCTCACATTGTAGACAGAGTCTTTACCGTCTGAGCCACCAGGGAAGTCCGTTAAATATTATATTGAATAATAATAGGAAAATCAGTAAATGCTTCTTTTTCATAAAACTTTACTGTACTAGTTTATGGAAATTATACTTGTAGAACTATATTGAATTCACCATTCTTTTTTCTGCTCCTCTTCCAATATATAGTGCTAATAACTTTCCCAAGTCTTTAAAATCATTGCTTAGTTTGAAATAACTTTAATTTCTATTTGCCACTCTGAAATTGTAATGAATGATCTATGAACTGTCATTTATTCTGAGAAGCAAATAGTTCATTTGGTTCACAGTTTTAATGCTTAGCTGGATTCAGTCTCATACTGGAATATATTTCAGTGTAACTATTAAAAGTGACAATACATCTCCTCTATAAATCTCATTATTTCAATAGATATCATATTAAATTGAAACAGTGAAATCTAAAAGACTAAAACTGAGACAAATTTAAAAAGAAATTAAAAACTTTGAAGATTTGCAAACTTTTGCTCATTTACCTTACAATCATGAATTAAAATTCTTCTTCCTTAATTTTCTACCTGCTACTTAACTTTGGCATTTCATTATTAGCAACATTAAATTGCTATCTAGCAGCATCAATATACTTTTACAATTGCCTTAATGAGTACAAATGAAAAAAGGCTATTTACTATACTTGCTTTTATATTGAAATTATAAATCCTAGACTTATTGGTTCAAAATATATTGAAAGTAGGGACAAGTAATAAAGAAAAAATTCATAGATATTATCTTAAGGAATGAATTTTCCTTCTAAACAAAACTACTTTCATATTTTTGGAGGTAAACTATGTTTTTATTTTAAAAGGTCATCATTTAATAATAAACTAATTAATAGTTTCATTCTACCAATGGAATATTTTCTGTGGGTAGCCATTAGTATTCATTATATTAGTTGCTCAAGCATGAACAACTTCTATTAAAAACTATTACAGATATTATATAATACATGAATTGCTTACTAGAAAGTATGTTTTTTTTTTCAATAATCTAATGGTAAATATAAACCAGTTAATTCACTCCATGTATTGATGATAAATTCCTAGTCCCAGGAAAAAGTTATCTGAACTATAGAAACTTTAATAATTTTTGTTAAGATTTGAGTACTTGAATCTCAGTAATGTCAAAGAATGATTGCAATATGACTTCACGTTTCTTTACCATAACACTGATATAACAAGATTTATTTAATGTATCTTATTTCTGTAACATCACTGCTAAAATTGGCATTACAGATTCTCCAAACACAAGGCTCCTCTTTCTAATGAAAGCCACTGCCCTAATGCAGGGCTTGGTCTGGTGGTGTGTGTTGTTTTGACCTCCCTCATTCCTATTCTCTGTAAGTGTGGGCCTGGACGTAGAGTCTCTCCTCTATTATATTTGTCCAAGATGACTGTTTTCAGATTTGGTTGAGAAGCAACAGGAACTCTCACTCAATGCTGGTGGGAATGAAAAATGGTACAGGGACTTTGGAAAACTGCTTGGATATTTTTTACAAACCTAGGCATACACTTACCATACAATCCAGGATTAATCAGTTCAGTTTAATTCAGTCATTCAGTCCTGTCCAACTTTTTGTGACCCCTATGGATGGCAGCACACCAGAAGTTCCTGTACATTACCAACTCTTGGAGTTTACACAAACTCATGTCCATTGAGTCGGTGAAGCCATCCAACTATCTCATTCTCTGTCGTCCCCTTCTCTCCTGTCTTCAATTTTTCCTAGCATCAGAGTCTCTTCCAGTGAGTCAGTTCTTCGCACTGGGTAGCTAAAGTATTGGAGTTTCAGCTTCAGCATCAGTCCTTCCAATGAAAATTCAGGACTGATTTACTTTAAGATGGACTGGTTGGATCTCCTCACATTCCAAGGGACTCTCAAGAGTCCTCTCCAACAACACAGTTCAAAAGCATCAGTTCTTCAGTGCTCAGTTTTCTTTACAGTCCAACTCTCACATCCATACATGACTGCTGGAAAAGCCATACCTTTGCTTAGACAGAACTTGGTTGGCAAAGTTATCTCTGCTTTTTAATGTGCTGTTTAGGTTTGTAATAATTTTTCTTCCAAAGAGCAAGCATCTTTTAATTTCATGGCTGCAGTCACCACCTGCTGTGATTTTGGAGTCCAAGAGATGAACTCTGTTAGTGTTTTCAATGAAGTCTGTCATTATTTCCCCATCTACTTGCCATGAAGTGAAAGGACGAGATGCCATGATTTCAGTTTTCTGAATGTTAAGTTTTAAGCCAACTTTTCACTCTCCTCTTTTGCTTTCATCAAGAGGTTCTTTAGTTCTTCTTTGCTTTAGGCCATAAGGGTGGTGGCATCTGTGTATCTGAGGTTATTGATATTTTCCCCAGCAATCTTGATTTCAGCTTGTGCTTCATCCAGTCTAGCATTTTCCATGATGTACTCTGTATATAAGTTAAATAAGCAGGGAGACAATATACAGCCTTGGAGTACTCCTTTCCTGATTAGGAACCAGTATGTTATTCCCTGTCCAGTTCTAACTGTTGCTTCTTGGCCTGCATACACATTTCTCAAGAGGCAGGTCAGGTGGTCTGGTATTCCCATCTCTTTCTGAATTTTCCACAGTTTGTGGTGATCCACACAGTCAAAGGCTTTGGCATATTCAATAAAGCAGATGTTTTTTTCTGGAACTTTCCTGCTTTTTTGATGATTGAACAGATATTAGCAATTATATCTTTGGTTCCTCTGCCTTTTCGAAACCCAGCTTGAACATGTGAAACTTCATGGTTAACATTCTGTTGAAGACTGGCCTGCAGGTTTTGATTGTTACTTTACTAGAATGTGAGACGAGTGCAATTGTGCAGTAGTTTGAGCATTCTTTGGCATTGCCGTTCTTTGGGATTGGAATAAAAACTGGCCATTACCAGTCCTGTGGCCACTGCTGTTTTCCAAATTTGCTGGCATATTGAGAGCTGCACTTTCACAGCATCATCTTTTAGGATTTGAAAGAGCTCAACTGGAATTCCATCACCTCCACTAGCTTTGTTCGTAGTGATGCTTCCTAAGGCCCACTTGACTTCACATACCAGGATGACTGGCTCTAGGTGAGCGATCACACCATCGTGATTATCTGGGTCGTGAAGATCTTTTCTGTATAGTTCTTCTGTGTATTCTTGACACCTCTTCTTAATATCTTCTTCTTCCATTAGGTCCATGCCATGTTTGTCCTTTACTGTGCCCATCTTTGGATAAATGTTCCCTTGCTATCTCTAATGTTCTTGAAGAGATCTCAGTTCTACTGTTTTCCTGTATTTCTTTCCATTGATCACTGAGGGAGGCTTTCTTATCTCTCCTTGCTATTTTTAGGAAATCTGCATTCAAATGGGTACATCTCTCCTTTTCTCCTTGGCCTTTTGCTTCTCTTCTTTTCTCAGCTATTTGTAAGGCCTCCTCAGACAACCATTTTGCCTTTTTGCATGTCTTTTCTTTGGGGATGATCTTGATCCCTGCCTATTGTATAATGTCACAAAATCTGTCTGTCGTTTTTCAGGCACTATGTCTATCAGATCTATTTGATAGATCCCTTAAATCTATTTCTCACTTCCACACTATCATCGAAAGGGATTTGATTTAGGTCATACTTGAATGGTCTAGTGGTTTCCCCTAGTTTCTTCAATGTAAGCCTGAGTTTGGCATAAGGTATGGCAACCCACTCCAGTGGTCTTGCCTGGAAAATCCCATGGACAAAGGAGCCTGGTAGGCTAGAGTCCATGGGGTCGCAAAGAGTCAGACATGACTGAGCGACCTCACTTCTTCATTCATAATCTGAGCCACAGTCAGCTCCCAGTCTCGTTTTTGCTGACTGTACAGAGCTTCTCCATCTTTGGCTGTAAAGAATATGATCAAAAGGATTTCAGTATTGACCATCTGGTGATGTCCATGTGTAGAGTCTTCTCTTGTGTTGGTAGAACAGGGTGTTTGCTATGACCACTGCATTCTCTTGGCAAAACTATTAGACTTTGCCTTGCTTCATTCCATATTCCAAAGCCAAATTTGCCTGTTTCTCCAGGTATTTCTTGACTTCCTACTTTTGCATTCCAGTACCCTATAATGAAAAGGACATCTTTTGGGGGGTGTTAGTTCTAGAAGATCATGTAGGTCTTCATAGAACCATTCAACTTCAACTTCTTCAGCATTACTGGTCAGGGCATAGACTTGGATTATTGTGATATTGAATGGTTTGCCTTGGAAATGAACAGAGATCATTCTGCCTTTTTTTGAGACTGCCTCCAAGTACTGCATTTGAACTCTTGTTGACTGTGATGGCTACTCCATTCCTTCTCAAGGATTCTTGCTCGCAGTAGTAGATATAATAGTCATCTGAGTTAAATTCACCCATTCCAATCCATTTTAGTTCACTGATTCCTAAAATGTCAATGTTCACTCTTGCTGTCTCCTGTTTGACCACGTCCAATTTGCCTTGATTCTTGGACCTAACATTCAAGGTTCCTATGCAACACTGTATTTTACAGCATTGGACTTTACTTCCATCACCAGTCACATCCACACCTGGGTGTTGTTTTTGCTTTGGCTCTGTCTCTTCATACTTTGTGGAGTTATTTCTCCACTGATCTCCAGTAGCATGTTGGGCACCTACTGACCTAATGAGTTCACCTTTCAGTGTCCTATCTTTTTGCCTTTCCATACTTTTCATGAGGTTCTCAAGGCAAGAATAGTGAAGTGGTTTGCCATTCTGCTCTCCAGTGGACCACGTTTTGTCAGAACTCTCTACCATGACCCGTCTGTCTTGGGTGGCCCTAGTTGGTATGGCTCATAGTTTCATTGAGTTAGACAAAGCTGTGGTCCATATGATCAAGTTGGTTAGTTTCTGTGATTGTGGTTTTCAGTCTGTCTGCCCTCTGATGGATATGGCTAAGAGGCTTATGGAAGCTTCCTAATGGGAGAAACTGAGGGGGAAAGGGTCTTGTTCTGTTGGGTGGGGCCATAATCAGTAAATCTTTAATCCAATTTTCTGTTGATGATTGAGGCTGTGTTCCCTCCCTATTATCTACTATAGTGGAGGTAATGAAGATAATGGAGACCTCCCTCATAAGGTCCCATGCATACACTGCTAAACTCAGTGCCCCCCACCCTGCAGCAGGCCACCTCTGACCCACACCTCTGCCAGACACTCCTGGACACTCACAGGCAGGTCTGAGTCAGCCTCTTGTGGGGTCACTGCTTCCTTCTCCTGGGTCCTGGTGCACAAGGTTCTGCTTGTGTCCCCTAAGAGTCTATTTCCCACTTCTGTGTAAGTTTTGGCAGCTCTATGGTGGGGTTAATGAAGAACTCTTCCAAGAAGACTTATGTCATACCCAGGTCTGCTGCACCCAGAGCCCCTGCCCCTGCAGCAGTCCACTGCTTACCCATACCTCCACAGGAGACACTCAAACACAGTTTTGTTTCAGTCTCTGTGGGGTCTCTGGGTCCTGGTGTGCACAAGGTTTGTTTGAGCCCTCTGAGAGTCTCTGGTGGGTGTGGGGTTTGATTCTAAATGCAATTTTGTCCCTCCTACCATGTTTCTGGGGTTTCTACTTTGCCCTTGGACATAGGGTACCTCTTCACAGTTGCTCTAGTGCTGTGCAGCCACTGCTCCAGCACCGCACAGCCGCTGTTCCAACCAGGTATTTATTCAAATGAGTTTTGAAATGTATATGTAGTGACCTTCATGCAAATGTTCAAAATAGTCTTATTCATAATTTCCAGAATTTGGAAGAAAACTAAATGCCTTTTAATGGCTGAATAGATAAATATTCATACAATGGAGTATTGTTTACTAATAAATGGAAATTAACTGTCAAAACATGGGAAGATATGATGGAAAATTACAGGTATATTACAACGTGAGAGAAGCCAGTCTAAAAAAGGTATATACTCTTGATTTCAATTATATGATAGTCCAGAAAGGCCAAACTAAAGACAGCTAAAACAAAAAAAGCAGTTGCCAATGCTTCAGTGGGAGGAGAGGTAGGCACGGAGTTTTTTAGGGCACTGAAACTATGATAAATGGTAGCATAATGGTAGATATATGACATTATACATTTATCAACATTATATACATGAATTATACAACATTATATACAGGAATCCTAATGAAAACTATGATCTCTAGTTAATAAGAACACAGTAGTATTAGTTCATCAATTGTTACAAACGTGCCACACTAATGCAAGATGTTAACACTAGGAGGAACTCTGTGAAGGGAAGCGGGTGCATATGGGAACTTTCTGTACTTTCTAAATAGTTTTTTTTTTCCTACCATCCTAAAACTGCTTCCAGTTCTCTTCAGTCGCTCAGTCGTGTCCGACTTTGCAACTCCAGGGACTGCAGCACGTCAGGCTTACCTGTCTAGCACCAACTCACAGAGCTTACTCAAACTCATGTCTGAGTCGGTGATGCCATCCAACCAACTCATCCTCTGTTGTCCCCTTCTCCTCCCGCCTTCAGTCTTTCCCAGCATTAGGGTCTTTTACAATGAGTCAGTTCTTTGCATCAGGTGGCCAAAGTATTGGAGTTTCAGCTTCAGCATCAGTCCTTCCAATGAATATTCAGGACTGATTTACTTTAGGATGGACTGGTTGGATCTCCTCACAGTCCAAGAGACTCTCAAAAGTCTTCTCCAATGCCACAGTTCAAAAGTATCAATTCGTTGGCACTCAGCTTTCTTTATAATCCAACTCTCACATCCATACATGACTACTAGAAAAACCATAGCTTTGACTAAATGGACCTTTACTGGCAAAGTAATGTCTCTGCTTTTCAATATGCTGTCTAGGTTTGTCATAGCTTTTCTTCCGAGGAGCAAGCGTCTTTTAACTGCATGGTTGCAGTCATCATCTGCATTGATTTGCAGCCCAAGAAAATAACATCTCTCATTGTTTCCCCATTGATTTTCTATGAAGTGATGGGACCTGATGCCATGATCTTAGTTTTCTGAATGTTGAGTTTTAAGCCAACTTTTTCACTCTCTTTCACTTTCATGAAGAGCTTCTTTAGTTCTTCTTTGTTTTCTGCCATAAGGGTGTTGTTATCTGCCTACCTGAGGTTATTGGTATTTCTCCCAGCAATCTTAATTCCAGCTTGTGTTTCATTCAGCCAGGCATTTCACATGATGTACTCTACATATAAGTTAAACAAACAGCATGTATATTGTATATACAGCCGTGACCTACTCCTTTCCCAATTTGGTACCAGTCTGTTGTTCCATGTCCAGTTCTAACTGTTGTTTCTTGACCTGAGTACACATTTCTCAGGAGGCAGCTCAGGTGGTCTGGGTTTAAAACTGCTTTAAAATGGTTTATTAAATATCAATACACCAATTATAGTAATATTGTGCTATCTTATAGTACAATGTCATTGGAATGGATGCATCTTCACTTTTGGGGAATGGATGGATTAGTGGTTTCTCTGCTCTTAGTCCTATCAATGGGAACAGTCCAACCAGGATCAGTAAAACTCAGCAGAAGCCAGTTCATGATTCCCATGCTGGAAGCTGGTGCTGGCTCTGAATTTTCTGGGAGCTCAGTTGAGGCTGCATGTCTCAATTCTCTTCCATGTTAGTCTATTCCTATGGCACTTGGGGCTCCTCAGACCTTGGTGGCTAGTTCTCTACTGGAAGACTTTGAAAACTGACTGACCTTCTGAATACCCTCCTTGAAGTCACTAAACTAAATTTATGTTTCCAGCCCTTGAGGCAATCACTGACACAACCTAAATTAAAATTCAAGTTCTTGATTGGTAGAGTGAGAAGATGCAGGAAAAGGCTATACTGAACTATACTGAAAAGACCTGTTATTGTCACACTGTGCCCTTGGTACAATAACAATTGAGTTTATTTAAAAATCCATTCCACCTCTTGTCAGCATCATGAAGATGACTGCCAAGAACTATGAAGAGGTCTGAGGCTTTACCTTACTTGCAATCTAACAAATTAGGCTGTCACTATATATATATATATATATATATATATATATATTATATATACTGGAGAAGGCAATGGCACCCCACTCCAGTACTCTTGCCTAGAAAATCCCATAGATGGAGGAGCCTGGTAGGCTGCAGTCCATGGGGTTGCGAAGAGTCGGACACGACTTTCACTTTTCACTTTCATGCATTGAAGGAAATGGCAACCCACTCCAGCGTTCTTCCCTGGAGAATCCCAGGGACGGGGGAGCCTGGTGGGCTGCCATCTATGGGGACGCACAGAGTCAGACATGACTGAAGCGACTTAGCAGCAGCATATATATATATATATATATATATATATATATATATATATTTTTTTTCTGTCACAATCTCACAGGTGCTGGAAAAAGACTCCTGTGAGAGTTGGACTGTGAAGAAAGCTGAGTGCTGAAAAATTGATGCTTTTGAACTGTGGTGCTTGAGAAGATTCTTCCAAGTCCCTTGGACTGCAAGGAGATCCAAACAGTCCATCCTAAAGGAGATCAGTCCTGGGTGTTCATTGGAAGGACTGATGCTGAAGCTGAAACTCCAATACTTTGGCCACCTCATGCGAAGAGTTGACTCATTGGAAAAGACCCTGATGCTGGGAGGGATTGGGGGCAGGAGGAGAAGGGGATGACAGAGGATGAGATGGCTGGATGGCATCACTGACTCAATGCACATGAGTTTGAGTGAACTCCAGGAGTTGGTGATGGAGAGGGAGGCCTGGCATGCTGCGATTCATGGGGCCACAAAGAGTTGGACATGACTGAGTGACTGAACGGAACCTAATTGAAGAAACAAAGGATCATTTAATACTCATATCAAACTGCAGAAACTCAGGGTATCATAATTTAAAAAAATTAATTAAGCCTTAACTTCTTCAGGGTCACATGACTTAGGATAAGACTGTTTGCATGTGCTGTGGCTTGTATTATGGATCTAGTACCCAAGGCTAGCAGTTTTTGAGCAAATAGCAAACATCCTGCAAAGAGACAACCTAGCCCAGTTCCTTTTCTCCATCTCTACCTCCAGGAAGAAAAAAACTACGGGGAAGTTCTACTGTGGTTGCCATCACCTACCTTGCTGCCTATGTACCTACAGAAATTGCTCAGTAGAAGGAGACGTTATATCATGTAATCTGCCACACTCAAAATTATGTATACGGATGCTTGACCCCATGAAAGACTGCCTCACTCAATATGGTCAATATAGTTCTATCTGTAAATTTAGTATTTGCCTGGTTTATAGATGTTTTTGAGGTGCACCCTTCAAAGAGGTTTTGAGTTTGCTTCAAATACAAAAAGGATTTGCTTCAAAGGAACCTTGTATTTTAATTTGCTAACTAAAATAAAATTATCAGCTTCAAGCTTGTTAGACAACTTTAATTTTGTGATTTTGGCATGTTTATAATCCCCAAATTTCAGCAAAGTACTCTACTCATTACTAAGTTTAAGATCATCTTTCTTGCCCTCCATTTTAAGCACAGAGCAGTTATGTTTTATCATACATTGACAGAAAGGTTGTTAGAATCATAGATTTACCAGTGGTAGTACTCTTATTAGACTTATTATCTAGGCTCAGAGTTGTATCTCTTTATGTCCTGTGAGACTTAACCACCAAATTTCAATTTCACTCATTTTTCAAATGCCCTGAGAACAAAGTCAGCTGTTTATTGTCTTAGTTCTTGACTTCACTGTTTTGCCTAATTTTATTCACTGTTTTTTTTTCCTGAAAATTACTTAATATTTTGCAATGCTATCATTTAAAATACATTTCATTTAAAACGTCTAGTTGTCAAGAGGAAAGTTATTTCAAATCCCCCGACTCTCATAATATTGGAAATGGAAGGCTCTCCTTTTCTTATTTTTATAAGATAAAAAGGCTCTCCTTTTCTTATTTTTAGAAAACCTGAGGAGTTTCTCATGACACAATGTGAGATTTAAGACCACAGATTTCATTGGTTGTTCACTTTCCTTGTTATAACTTATATAAGTGATCCCGTGAGAATGGAACAATATTAGCTTTATTTTGTCCTGCTCTGTTACTGAGAGTTCAGCAAGGCCATATATTAATAGATTTAGGAAGCACTGTAACATGAAATGTGGCCAAAAGTTTTCCTAGATTTCTATCACAAGATTTTCCAAAGTTCCTTGGTATAATCGCTCATGAACTGTCTGATCATTTTTGTCTCAAGTACAGGCTGTGCCCAAGTACCCTCAGGAAAACAAGACACTGTGATTATGGAGAAATCAAACCACTTATTTTAATATTGTAATAAATTCAGCAAAGTTTTCATAAAAGTCTTTTATCTACTAAAGTTATTTCAAAAGTAAAAGAGTGAGAGAGAGAGAGACTAAAAAAAAATTTGTCTTCAGTCCTTTTGGTATTGAACACATGGGTTCAATTCAGTCGCTCAGTCATGTCCAACTCTTTAAGCCCCCATGGACCATATCACGCCAGGCTTATCTGTCCATCACCAATGCCCGGAACTTACTCAAACTCACGTCCATCAAGTCGGTGATGCCATCCAATCATCTCAACCTTCTCCTCCCTCCTTCAATCTCTCCCAGATTCAGGTTTTGGTTTTTTTTTTTTTTTTTTTTTTTCCTTTTTCCAATGAGTCAGTTCTTTGCATCAGGTGGCCAATGTATTGGAGTTTCAGCTTCAGCATCAGTCCTTCCAATGAATAGTCAGAACTGATTTCCTTTAGGATGGACTGGTTGGATTTCCTTGAAGTCAGAGGGACTCTCAAGAGTCTTCTCCAAAACCACAGTTCAAAAGCATCAATTCTTCGATGATCAGCTTTCTTTATGGTCCAACTCTCACATCCACACATGACTACTGGAAAAACCATACCTTTGAGCAGATGGATCCTTGCTGGCAAAGTAATGTCTCTGCTTTTTAATAGGCTGTCTAATCTGGTCTTAGTTTTTCTTCCAAGGAGCAAGAGTCTTTTAATTTCATGGCTGCAGTCATCATCTGCAATGATTTTGGAGCCCAAGAAAATAAAGTTTGTCACTCTTTCCATTGATTCCCCAACTATTTCCCATGAGGTGATAGGACCAGATTTCATGATCTTAGTTTTCTGAATATTGAGTTTTAAGCTAACATTTTCACTCCTCTTTTGCTTTTATCAAGAGGTTCTTTAGTTCTTCTTGACTTTATGCCATAAAGGTGGTGTTGTCTGCATATCTAAGGTAATTGATATTTTTCCCAGCCATCTTGATTCCAGCTTGTGCTTCATCCAGCCCAGCGTTTCACATGATGCACTCTGCATATAAGTTAAATAAGCGGGGTGACAATACACAGCCTTGACGTACTCCTTTCCCAATTTGAAACCAGTCTGGTGTTCCATGTCCAGTTCTAATTGTTGCTTCTTGATCTGCATATAGATTTCTCAGGAGGTAGGTAAGGTGCTCTGGTATTCCCATTTCTTGAAGAATTTTCCACCGTTTGCTGTGATCTACACCACCAAAGGCTTTAGCATAGTCAATAAAGCAGAAGTAGATGTTTTGCTGGAACACTCTTGCTATTTTCATGATCCAACAGATGTTGACAATTTGATCTCTGGTTCCTTTGTCTTTTGGAAATCCAGCTTGAACATCTGAAACTTCAAGGTTCACATTCTGTTGAAGCCTGACTTGGAGAATTTTGAGCATTACTATGCTAGCGTTTGAAATGAGTGCAATTGTGCAGTAGTATGAGCATTCGTTGGCATTGCCTATCTTTGGGACTCAAATGAAAACTGACCTTCCAATCCTGTGGCCGCTGCTGAGTTTTCCAAATTTGCTGGCATATTGAGTGCAGCACTTTCACAGTAGTTCAATCTATTAGGATTTGAAATAGCTCAACTGAAATTCCATATCCCCCGCTAGCATTGTTTGCAGTGATGCTTCCTAAGGCCTACTTGACTTCGTATACCAGGATGTCTGGCTCTAGGTGAGTGATCACACCATTGTGATTATCTGGGTCATGAAGATATTTTTGTATGGTTTTCCTGTGTATTCTTGCCACCTCTTCTGAATATTTTCTGCTTCTGTTAGTCCATACCATTTCTGTCCTTTATTGTGCCCATCTTTGCATGAAATGTTCCCATGGTATCTCTAATGTTCTTGAAGAGATCTCTAGTCTTTCCCATTCTACTGTTTTCCTATATTTCTTTGCATTGATCACTGAGGGAGGCTTTCTTATCTCTCCTTGCTATTCTTTGGAACTCTGCATTCAAATGTGTATATGTTTCCTTTTCTCCTTTGCCTCTAGGTTCTCTTCTTTTCCCAGCTATTTGTAAGGCCTCCTCAGACAGTCATTTTGTCTTTTTTTTTTTTTTTTTGATTTCCTTTTCTTGGGAATGATCCTGATCACTTCCTCCTGTACAATGTCACGAACGTCTGTCCATAGTTCTTCAGGCACTCTATCATATGTAATCCCTTGAATCTGTTTGTCACTTCCACTGTATAATCATAAAGAATTTTATTTAGGTCATACTTGAATGGTCTAGTGGTTTTCCTTACTTTCTTCAATTTCAGTCTGAATATGGCAATAAGGAGTTCATAATCTGAGCCACAGTCAGCTCCCAGGCTTGTTTTTGCTGACTGTATAGAGCTTCTCCATCTTTGGCTGTGAAGAATATAATCAAACTGATTTCAGTATTGACCATGTGGTAATGCCCATGTGTACAGTCTTCTCTTGTGTTGGTGGAACAGGGTGTTTGCTATGACCAGTGAGTTCTCTTTGTAAAGCTCTCTTAGCTTTTGCCCTGCTTCATTTTGTATTCCTAAGCCAAATTTGCCTGTTACTCCAGGTATCTCTTGACTTCCTACTTTTGCATTCCAGTCCCCTATAATGAAAAGGACATCTTTTTGGGGGTGTTAGTTCTAGAAGATCTTGTAGGTCTTCATGGAACTGTTCAACTTCAGCATTTTAGCATTACTGGTCAGGGTATAGACTTGGATTACTGTGATATTGAATGTTTTGCCTTGGAAATGAACAGAGATCACTATCTGATTTTTGAGATCACACCCAAGTACTGCTTTTCAGACTCTTTTGTGGGTTACGAAGGCCACCTCATTTTTTCTAAGGGATTTTTGCCCACAGTAGTAGATATAATGGTCATTTGAGTTAAATTCACCCATTCCGGTCCATTTTAGTTCACTGGTTCCTAAAATGTCAACGTTCACTCTTGCCATCTCCTGATTGACCACTTCTAATTTACATTGATTCATGGACCTAACATTCCAGGTTCCCATACAACATTGTTTTTTACAGCTTCAGACTTTACTTCCATCACCAGTCACATTCACAACTGGGCATTGTTTTTGCTTTGACTCTGTCTCTTCATTCCCTCTGGAGTTATTTCTCCACTGTTCTCCAGTAGCATCTTCGGCTCCTACTGACCTGGGGAGTTCTCCTTTCAGTGTCCTATCTTTTGCCTTTTCATACCATTCATGGGATTCTCAAGGCAAGAATACTGAAATGGTGTGCCATTCTGTTCTCCAGTGAATGGCATTTTGTCAGAATATGTGGATTATGTGGAGATTATTATAGAGATGGAGTAAGCGGAGCCTGAGAACTCAGGGTTGATGACTGACCTAAGTTGTGCTATTAGAATACTGAATGAGTTACTACCTCTTCCTTTTGGACATCTCACAACACATCCAACATTGAGTACTCAAAGTTAAGAACACTTGACAATGAGTTGAAAAATATCTCAAAAGGCCTTTCAGTCTACCCTTCTCAACATAATACTTTCCCTACACATCAGAAGATAAGAGCATTAGCTTACTCTCTTTTAAGCACAGGGATTTAGCAAAAGATTGGACTTCATTGCCAACTGCATTTTCATGGTGGAAAGTAACTTCTTTTGCAACCACAGTCATAACTATGGAAAAGGGGAGGTGGATACCTATTAATTATGAAAATCAAGGAAGTACCATCTGTCCACCTAAAGCTCAGAGAAACACGTGTAAGGGAAGAGACTTTCTGTCCTAAATCCTCTGGGGAAACACATGTAAAAAATACACTATTTGTCTTAAATTCAGAGATGATTGATAAGATTATCCAAAACAGAAGAGCTGAAACAAAAAATTATTTTGTTAAATTTAAACAGTATTTACATGTTTCCTTTCAGTATTTTATTACCTAGTTTTGGTTTGTATACAAAAATTGGTTGTTTTCTTTTTCCTATGAAATCTTACTTAATCACCATATGTATAGCCAAGAATATTAGCTCTAACTCTGTAACTGTCAAGCTGTTCATTTTTGAACAAGACAATTAACCCAATTTTCCTCAAAAGCACTTAGTGTTTAGGGTGGAGTGTTTTGGATCCAAAAAGAAAGGTCTTGAAATCTTATGAGCTGAACTAGTTTCAACAAACAAAACAAACCTTCTGTCATACAGTTTTTATCCTTAAAATGTGAATAATAATACCTACCCAAGAGTTGTGTTGTAAGGACTTCTTATACTAACACATAAATACTTGGTAAAGTTAAATACAGTTAGAGTTCAGTAAACAGTAACTGAGATATATCATTTTAATATTTCAATTATTAATACCTATCAAGAATACCTCATGTTTTCTTAAAAAAGATTAGTTTTCTTTACTTTTATTGTTTCCAATCTGTCAACATTTATCACTAAGAACATATTATCCTTTATAATTTGCAAAAAAATCTACTATAGAATAAATTACGAAAAACATTATTTAATGAAATGTATTTGCTCTTTTTTTATCTTAAATTATTGAATGCATTGAGACCAATTTTATTGGTCCATTCTATTGAGGCACAGGACACTTAGGTAACTTGTACATATGTGCACATTTAATACATGACAGATGTGGGATACAAACCTGGGAAGACTGCTTACAGAGCTTGCATTATTAAACCAAAGTGTTATAGCTCACTTGGCTTGCAAGCACTCAAATTGAAGATGTAAATTATAATGAAATCTCTCCTAGTCAGAACAGAGTCATTAGAATGTTCATGTCAATCTGGCTTAAGAAAAGCTCTTGCTAATTCATTTGCAGATTCTTACTTCCTCCAGAATTTTGTCAGTTCCTCTTATTATTCTTGAACAAATTCTTGAAGATGAAAAACAAATTTTAAATTCTTTCAATATTATACTTAAATTTTATATATATATTTCATAATTCCACAAGATAAAATGTATAGCTACTATTGCAAGATATCTCCAGATGAGATATTTAGTCATATCATTAATAGTTCTCTAGATCAGTAATGGAAAATAATTATAATATTCAATAATTAAGTTGCCTTTGGTGTAAAAGTCACCAAGTAAAATGTACTTCTTGCAAAAATATTTTTGAGAGTTAGAATTTAATAAAATTAGTGAACACTGAATAAACAATATATGTATATTACCTGCCTCCTGAGAAATCTGTATGCAGATCAAGAAGCAACAGTTAGAACTGGATATGGAACAGACTGGTTCCAAATCCAGAAAGGATTATGTCAAGGCTGTATATTGTCACCCTGCTTATTTAACTTATATGCAGAGTACATCATGAGAAACGCCAGGCTGGATGAAGCATAAACTGGAAACAAGATTGTGGGGAAAAATATCAATAACCTCAGATATGCAGATGACACCACCCTTATGGCAGAAAGCGAAGAAGAACTAAAGAGGCTCTTGATGAAAGTGAAAGAGGAGAGTGAAAAAGTTGGCTTAAAGCTCAACATTCAGAAAACTAAGATCTTGGCATCTGGTCCCATCACTGCATGGCAAATAGATGGGGAAACAATGGAAACAGTGAGAGTTGATTTTTGGGGGGCTCCAGAATCACTGCAGATGGTGACTGCAGCCATGAAATTAAAAGACGCTTGCTCCTTGGAAGGAAAACTATGACCAAACTAGACAACATATTAAAAAGCAGAGACATTACTTTGCCAACAAAAAGTCCATCTAGTCAAAGCTATGATTTTTCCAATAGTCATGTATGGATGTAAGAGTTGGATTATAAAGAAAACTGAGTCCCAAAGAATTGATCCTTTTGAACTGTGGTTTTAGAGAAGACTCTTGAGAGTCCCTTGGACTACAAAGGTACCAAACCAGTCCATCCTAAAGGAAATCAGTCCTGAATATTAATTAGAAGGACTGATGCTAAAGCTGAAGCTCCAATACTTTGACCACTGATGCAAAGAACTGACTCGCTGGAAGAGACCCTGATGTTGGGAAAGACTGAAGGCGGGAGGAGAAGAGGATGGCAAAGGTTGAGATGATTAGGTGGCATCACCCACTCTATGGACATGAGTTTAAGTAAGCTCCGGGAGTTTGTGCTGCACAGGGAAGTCTGGCTTCCTGCAGTCCACAGGGTTACAAAGAGTCGGACATGACTGAGCGACTGAACTGAACTGATATTCAGTGTATCCTTCATTTACTAAGTAACAGTTATGTAATAAGTTTTAGACATAATCGGTAAAGCAAAGATTTTGGAAAATTGCTTGATAAGGTATTTGATAATTAACTTCTTTGGTACTGTTTATAATTATAATTTTACGGTTTGATAATTATTCTCAAATTCTTCAAGCTTCATTCAAAATTTTTTTTAAATCGCTAAGATAATAAATTTTCTAGTCTTTTAACGGAGAAGGCAATGGCAACCCACTCCAGTACTCTTGCCTGGAAAATTTCATGGATGGAGAAGCCTGGTAGGCTGCAGTCCATGGGGTCGCTAAGAGTCAGATATGACTGAGCGACTTCACTTTCACTTTTCACCTTCATCCATTGGAGAAGGAAATGGCAACCCACTCCAGTGTTCCTGCCTGGAGAATCCCAGGGATGGCACATCCTGGTGGTCTGCCATTTATGGGGTCGCACAGAGTCGGACATTACTGAAGCAACTTAGGAGCAGCAGCAGCAGCAGCAGCAATCTTTTAACAGTAATACTAGTTACCAAAATACATGAAAGTGTATCAAAGTTTTGAGTAACTATAAGTGAGAAATCTATCATTCTATTCATAGTAAGTGCTAGTGTATATACACTAAGTCCGAGTTTACAGTCTATGGGAACTTAAATAGAATTTGTATTATACTGTTATGTGAAAATAGTATAAATTCTAATTATGCTGAATTGGTTCACAGTACTTTTCAGGTCTACTATATCCTTCTACTTCTCTGTATATTCATTTTATTAATTTTTGAGAGTTTGATATTGAAACTCCAACTTAAAGTCTTAATTTATCTATTTAAAAAGTAATTGCAAAACACAGTGAAACTATATGTAACCTTATTCTGTATTTTCCAAGTCTCTTGTAAATGCATTATTATACTTTCACAGTTAAAAAATAGGAGTTAATAAACAAATTTTTAAAAAGATTAAAGTTTTTAAAAGTGTATTAATCCTTCTATGAAAATGAAATTACTGAAATACTTCACTTAAACACTTTACTGACCAAATCAAAATATCTTTGTGAGATTGTAAATCCTTTTGTTTCTTTTTCTAATGTAATTTTCAAATGTATTTCCATACACTGACCATAGCCAACCTGACTTATTAGAGGCTTATAAATGGAAATTATAGTACATCGTTTTTGAACAAATAAAAGTAACTTGGACAAATTATTTTTTCCAACCAAATGAGAATTTCGGAGAACTCCCATAGAACAAAAGAAACAATTTTCTTGAAGGAAGCTTCATTTAACATTGCGTTTTAAAGACCAGAGGGACATGCATTCCAATAATAGAGGTAGATAATAAAATACAAATAGAAAAATCACTTCAGGCTATAACAAAATACACCAGCCTGGAGTTATGCTGCTTTTCATACACCTTATAAAAAGTCAAAGTCCCACTTGTTTCAGTTTTTTCAAAGACTTAGTAAAAATCAACAAAATCTTTTCAAGTTTATCTTTTCTGCATTACATCCCACAATTGTCCCAAAATAAAGCTTTCTAGACTCTAGATTTGAAGAACTTAACTTTTCAATATTTACTTACACATTTATAAATAAAATAAATTGACAATTCTATCAAAAGTGTCTTATTTTAATGTGTTTGTTTTTCTATATTTATATAAAGCTATACATTCTGAGCAAATATAAAGGAATATATATAATAAGCAATGCAATATATATTATGTAAATTTGTGCATTATGAAAACACACACATATATATATATAATACACATTATAATATATATCTATTTAGAAACAGAAAACTCACCCGTTCATATTGGGACAAGAAGATACTATGGTAAAATACAAAGTTGCCAAAGTCCAAACTAGAGATCAATGCAAAAATATCAATGAAGCAGAAGTTTGATCATTGAAAATAGATACAGAAGAGTATCAATAATACAAAAAATCCAGTTTAAGATTTAGAGGTCAGATTTCAGAATTTCAGGCAGAATTTATGAGAAATTATAAACAAATGGAAGCTGAGGGAAGACAGAAATCAAGAGGGGCAATAATGTTTCCACCTACAGATAATTTACACCCTGTACTAGAAAGTAGAATAAATGGAACAGAGAATATAAACAAACAAAAGGACAGTAATTACAACAGAAAATCTATGAGTTAGTTAAGAATGTACTATGTTTTTAAGAAATACCTAGGGTTGGAGTGAGGAGAGAGTAGATGTGCATTTCACAGCAATAGACCAAGGCAAGGCTTATTGACCTCTGCAGTGGATGAGGCAACACAGCACCCCAAAACCTAGCACGAAAAACTCATGACCCAAGCAGAGGCTAGGGAGGTAGCTTCCACTACTTTCTCCACTGATGCTGTCAGTATGTTTAACCTCCTTAGACCTGAGATGATGCTGCAGGAAGCAGGATGAGGAGTCATAACAATCTAACTTCAGAAACTACTGGTAATGTTCCAGCATTGGAGGGAGAATATTGCAAACAGTGGTGAGAACTTTTGAAGGATATGAGTCAGAGACAGATAACAAACACACGAATTTCAGAAGAGGGATTCCTTCACTGAGAGAAATAAAACTGTTCCTGCATATTTCTCTTGTACCTCTCCATTCTTTTTTTCTTCTATGTTGGTCTCTTAAAACTAAACTTTTTCATTAAAAACAGCTTTTACAGCTATCAATATAACCACTCAAGGACGTTACATTTATGGTTTACAATTATGTCTGTACTTAAAATCAGCATATTTATGAAGTATTTTTAAATTTAGAAATATATATGGTGTATACGTGTAGGCATATGTATTTAAACATATATTTGTAGATATATAGTCATAAAAACATGTATTATACATGTGTGCTTAGTCACTCAATCATGTCTGACTCTTTTGCCACCCCATGGACTGTAGCCCACCAGGCTCCTCTGTCCATGGGATTTCCCAGGCAAGAATACTGGAGTAGGTTGTCATTTCCACCTCCAGAGGATCTTCCCCACCCAGGGATCAAACTCGTGTCTTCTGCTTTGGCAGGCGGGTTCTTTACTATGCACCCACCTTGGAAGCCCATTTATACATAAAGGAAACTAGCGGGAGAAGAACATATATCCTTGGCATTTTTAATTATGATTGAAAAGTGAAGGAAGCCTGAGTGTTGTTTTCTTTTTTTCCAATGAGTCATTTCTCTCGGAAGCTCACTCTTAAAAGTTCTGTATATTGATAATCTCTTTCACTTCTGTGTAGTAATTCTTTTCAAACAAAATACCTTCCAATTTAGTTTTTTTGATATATACTTCTTATTTTTAATATACATTTATAGCAGTGCCCTGGATAATCCAAATCAGCACACCTTAAGCCTGGAGGGGTTGTCTTATTTTCACACTAGATTTGCTTAATCCATCATTGACACATTTATATAAATGCTCACCCACATGCCTTGAAGTTTTTATAGCAATTCATCTTACATTTATAGAATATCAAATATGGAAATTAATTGAGAATATCCTGCAGGCATCATTTTTGCTAGTGAGACAGAGAATAATTTATATTCGTGTATTATTTTTGCAATATCTTTCTTAGTGTCTTGGTTAATGAAATATAATTTATCTTTGAAAATTCTTATATTTTCATTTCCGTGACCTAAATGACTTTTGTTCTCTGTGGCAAATATTTATTTTAGAAGATGAAGAAACATGTGTCTCATTTTGATGTTATGCTTCCTTTTATAAAAAGGGAGGTTTCAAGTCCATTAAATAGATTTGAATAACTGGTGAAATTCTCATAATAAGAGGACTTGCTGTAGCTCAGTTTAAATCTTGTGCTGTTACTATGAAATTCAAAAACAAAAGTAGAGACATGGACATGTTTAGTGAACAGCAGCCCGTGACTTTCTGAACAAATGGTTTAGAGGGAGCATTAAGCTAATAGGTAGACTTAGACTTTTTTCTTTTCCTTTTTCTTCTTCCTCTTTTAATTAATTATTTTTTTGAAGATAAGACTGCCTTTAACAAGAAATGCCTAAGAGCAAAAAAAAGCTGTGTGTGGTGTGAAACATGTCCTGCTACAGAATATTTATGATTCTTAGAAACTGAAACATATATGATATTAAATATATGTTAAAGCTAAAAAAAAATGTTGAGGAAAACCACATGAGCAAGTTATAAAGAGTACATAAGGGTCAGAGTGCTGTGTAGGATTTAATCTGGGACTTACATAGCCAGAGGAAAACAACAGACAACGCCTTGACCTATTAAGGATGGACAACTGGAAATGAGAACCCTAAGTAAAACCAGACTCCCAAAACGATACATCTTAAGAGGAAGCCTGAGTTATGGGGAAAAAACAAACAACTTAATTACCAGCAAGGGAGACAAGGAGACCACTTTTCTGCTTCAACTCAACATCAGACGGGGAAAACTTCTCTGAAAACGTATAACCATTGTCATATACTCACATTCTGACAGAAATTTCATGCTCTTGGCCATCCAGGAATTCACAAGTTAATATATGAGAGGCTCTGAGATGGTAGTGTTCTATGGCAAAATGAAAAGAAAGCACAGGTGCTCTCGAAGGAAAAATTCCTCAGCTAAGTTTCTTCAGGATTCCCGCAGCTTTATTCTTTAATGAAAAAAAGAAGAGGTGTAAACTCACGTTCTAGCGCACAGGCTCTTGCCCCTGGGACTGGCACCACCGGAATCTCGGAATCTCGTCAGTGGGGAGAAGGGGCGGAGTTCTTGTGAGACCTCAGCTGAGCTGCTCACGCAACTCTGCAGGTGACCCGCCTACTGAATTGAGGTGTCCGTGTAGCCATCTTGCACTTGGAGCTCTTCTCTGAAGTGCTGGCATGAGAGGCCACTGCACGCAGCACCCTATTAGCAAGTGAAACTAGGCTAGCACAAAGGAAAAGAAAGCTTCGATTTTATTTTATTACCTAGGTTCTATTTTTATTTCGCAATAATTGTTAATGGACTTTGCTGCTGACAGTTGTTGGGGTGCATCCTCAGGAGCTTCCCAGGTATAAGCTGAAGCCCTCTCAGGGTACACAGAGGGTGTGTGTGTGCTCAGTCATATCCGACTCTTTGGCAACATCATGGACTGTTAAAGCCTTAATAAGAGCCTTTATCCATGGAGTTTTCCAGGCAAGAAAACTGAAGTAGGTTATTTCCTTCTCCAGGGGATCTTCCAGAACCATGGATCTAACTTGAGTTTCTTCTGTCTCCTGCATTGGCAGGCGGATTCTTCACCAGCTGAGCAGAGGGGAGGGAGAAACTAGAGACAAACACTCCAGGTTGGTAGGTGGCGGGTTTCATAAACAAGGGAATTGACAAGCTTTGTCTTGAGTGGCTGCTAGACAAAGCTAGAGCTTTACATTTGCCCTTAAAAATCTGAAATGTTTATACAGAGGACACTGGCATGCACCATCCAGATGGTCTCAATGTCTTTAGCCTTTATCTTAAGGCTGTGTCCTTGAGCATCTTCTAGGGAAGGGAAGGTAAAGTGGAGTACACAGTTCCAAGGATGGGAGAGGGGAGAGATGTGTCCAATTTCCCTGATTTAACTTGAGGGTCTACCGGCGTCGTCTCCTCTCAGTGATTTCTCCCATCACTAATGCACTTTTCTACACCTATTATAGATTTATGAAAGCAACAATATATTTTCCAATATTATATATATATTTGTTACTAAAGGAAAATAGATTTAAAACTAGGCACCATTTTTGTCCTGATTGTTTAATTATTTCAGTGCTTTAATCTTAGTCTGCTTTATATTATTTTGGATTTTATAGCTCTCATTACTGACTTGCCTACCATGTGTAATGAAACAGTTGTTAGCTTCCTTGAGGGCTATCTGCAGATCTTGTTGCGTTGTTTAGGCATTTTAAAGTGAAAAGTGAAGTCGCTCAGTCATATCCGACTCTTTGAGACCCCATGGGCTGTCACCTATCAGGCTCCTCTGTCCATGGGATTTTCCAGGAAAGAGTGTTGGAGTGGATTACCATTTCCTTCTCCAGGGGATCTTCCCAACCCAGGGATCAAACCCGGGTCTCCCGTATTGCAGGCAGACGCTTTACTATCTGAGCCACGCTGTTTAGGCATTTTAAAGTAGTATCAACTAATTAATTCCACCTCAGCATCTGATATGACTTTTTTGGCCCTGGCAGTTAGATTTAATTGGTAGATACAAGATGAAAACATAGGGTAGAATATATATAACTCAACTGGTATTGCCCATGTTGATTTAATTAACTTTTCCAACTAGATGAGAACACCTCTTATTCCACAGCAATTAACTTACATAATCTTAAAGCTGGCAACCTACGCAAAACGGAGATTTTTCTTGGGAAATGTGGGATCTATGTCCAGCTATCTCATGTCCAACATATATATATATATATATATATATATATATATATATGATTGGAATCTCTGATTTGAAACCCCTTGCAGCTGACTAATGCTTAATCAATGACCAACTAGAAAAGTTGGATAAAAATACAGGAATGACATGCTTATTTTGAGGCAGTTCAGCCAGATGTACACATATAATTTGTATTCATTTTTACCTTATACCTGTAGATGCAGCTGCCAGTCAAGAAAAGAACTGCTGCTCAGCTTTGGGATGGTGTTGAGTCCTAATAAATAATTTGTACTCCAAACACTAGCCTTGTATTTGCTTCTGCAGAACCCAACATGGTGCGATTTCTACATATACTTTGAACTTCCTTAATGTAACATTCAGTAAGCATATCCATTATAGGATACAGATGCATATGATGCATTATGCAGAATGAAAGTATAGCACTAAGTCAAAATATTGCTGGTGGATTACCCATGTTATGAAGATTGGCAAACAGGTAATGAGAATTAAAATGGTCAAGTAAGATTTCATGGAGTCTGTGAGGATTAAGTTGAAGTTTAGGCAGGGCATATTGCATATCAAAAGATAGGAAAATAAGGAGAAGTGGAATAACCATAAATATTGTCACATAAATGAAAAATGCCATGAGGTATGAGTACAGAATAGTCTGGACACAATCACTTAGGAGTCATCTTAATACTTGTAATATCTCATCCCTTAGTATCTATATATTTTCAAATGTTTAATATGCAGATACATGCTAATTGGTCTCTCATCACTGATGTTAACAGTCTAAAAAACTTTTGATATTTTCTTTGCATCATTATTTTTATAATGGTCATTTCACACTTTAAACTGGCAGTTATTTTGGTCACCTAAACAGTTTTAACGTTTAAACCATTTTTGTTTGAGAGTATTGACAGGAATCATGTAAATTTTTTTAAAACCTTAGTGATTTTATCTTTAAAATATCCTTTCCACATTATAAAACAAAATCTTTTCTGTGAATAAGTTGATTTTGTATGTGTTTTCATTCATTGTGACAATGATATAAAATAGTGAGAATGGACCTTTTCAATATGTTAAGACTATTAAAACTTTGTAATACATATATTTTCAATGAAGTGTGTGTGTGTGTGTGTGTGTGTGTGTGTATTAGTCACTCAGTTGAGTCCAGCTCTTTGCAATTCCATGACCATAACCCTTCAGGCTCCTCTGTCCATGGGATATCCCAAGCAAGACTATTGAAGTGAATTGCCATGCCCTTCAGGGGAATTTTCCTGATCCAGGGATCAAACCCGGTTCTCCTGCATTAGCAGGCAGATTCTTTACTATCTGAGCCACCAATGAAGCGCTTTCAATGAAGTAGAGCATGCCAATTGTGAAAGCAATGCATGACCTATTTTTTCTGAACATTTGTTAATAAGCTCAACTTTCCTATTTACTTTAAACTAGTTTGGGTTCATGAACAGTCAAAGGACTTAAGGATGCATTGTCTAATTGATTTGTGCAGATTGACTTGTCTATCAGCCCCTCCTAAAGGAGTGTATGAAATGCACTCCTATTTAGTTTATGTATGAAATGCATGTGTTTTGTATTGCTTGGTAAAGTAAATTTATTTTCAAAGAGTTTCATTTTATTTTTGTTTTATTTGTTGTTTTCTTGGTAACTAATCTTCAAAATTACTAACAGACACTTGCTAATTTGAATAACTTATCTGATAAAATTTATCTGTATTATTTTATTTTTCATTTGCAAAAGGTGTAAAATAATATTTTGAGGTAATTACAATATTCATGTATGTGCAAATGAATAATTACACAAGTCAGAAAGATGGGGGGAAAACAGAGTCTAGATAATTATTATAATATCTTTTGAAGATGTCCCTAAGAAATTATTTCCATCTCCTCTGAAATAAGGATTTTAAAATTTCTTGGAAGTTCACCTGATGCCTTCCTGAAAATAAGGTTCTGTCAATATGACAGATAGTTATCATTTTGGTAAATCATTTCTCCCTCCTAGCATGTGTAGATGTTTTCAGTGAATGCACCTGTCTTATAAGTATCTTCTAAAGAAAATGAAAATGACATGACTTCAGGGGTCTGTTGGTTGAAATATTTTCTCCAATTATCTGTGTCAGCACAGAGAGAAATAATGTTAATTCTGACCTAAAGATATGGTTCAAGAATCTTCTTCACACACTCTCACTTATGATTCTCATTGATCTTTTTTAAGTGAAGGCCACTTAGCAAAGATTTCCTCTAGTAAGTTCATATCTCTGTTTTTTTTTTTCAAGTTTTCAAATTCTTGCTACATTTTCCCTGTTAGTGATATTGCAAACAGCAATTAATTGGCATTGTTGCTCTTGTCCTCATTATCACTGTAGATTTTGAAAAACAATCTAATAGAAGTACCAGATTCTGAGCTAACTGTCAATTATGTTCTTACTGAACAGAAAGAGCATCTGGCTTTCTAAACTCCTGATTACATTCTTAAACCTGAAATGAATGTTTTCAGGTTTGAATGAAAATACATTGCAATGAAAATACATTGCAATTTCATAATCTTGAATAAAATATTAGATGTAGATAACAATACTGATTTATAATTTTTTATACAAAAAGCTTTTTATGAGGGAAAGAAAATGTTTATTTATAGAGAATCATTGTTATATGAAAAATGAATAGAAATACTAACTTTGGAATGACAACTTTCATATACCTTAAGACTTCTTAAAATGCCATTTATTGTGCATCTGTGAACATAAAACCATATGTTGAACCTGATTATGCTAGTAAATTAAAACATTACAAACCCCAGAGGGCAATTACAAAACCTTTGTCAAAAGTCATGGAAACTAGCATAGTCTAATCCCAAAGTAAATAAGAAATATGCATAAAAAGCACAGGTCTAATATACTTCATAGTGTCATTTACAGAAGTAATATTTGGAAACAGATACAACATCCAGTAGGAAATGATCGTATGTTAATTTTAGCACACCTACATGATGTAATGTAGACTTTGGTTAACATTGCCTTAATTCATTTTGTATAAGAATATTTATTAGCATAAAATACCAACATTATACATAATGAATAAACGATTACAAAATAACATGAAAATAAAAATGTTTCCCCAAAATTATTTATTCAAAGTCTGGAAGATTATATTCAAAGTGTATTTTCAGAAGTACCATTGTTATTGATTTTAATTTCCCTTTTGATTATGAATGTGTTTATGAACTTACAGTGGTTAAAATAAGATACAATAATCATGATGATTATAGTAATAATTGCCAACCTAATATGTTTACAGTGGTCACACCTAACTGTTAACTAAGATTTTTAAAAGATTACTCACATTCTGAAAGTCTAAATTGATAAGATACTCTCTGTAGAGATAGGCAGTAGCAAGTGGCAGAAGAGTATTTCTCAGGTATTCTCTAACTGATAAGAACTTTTTTATCTGTATTAACTAGGATTTTGCCATCTCAGCTTTTTAAAATTGTGCTTTAAGTGTGAAAATTTTCCATAGATTATTAGCCCTTTATTTTCTTTAGCTGAGCAATATAATGATGAAGTTAACTATGATAATACAAATTAAAATATGAATACAAGTAAATTCCACCAAAATGGGATAATTATAATGAAGCTTGTTCTCAAGTGAGACACAACTGAACAACTGAGTGTGCTCGTGCGTGCGCACACACACACACACACACACATACACACACAAAGATACTGTTCTACTAGTTCTAATATCTCACCTTTAGGAATACAACATCATGCACACAGTAGCTCTGGAGCATTATTACACACTCTCAAAGTTGATGGTTGTTCTAAATTCATAAAATATATCAGAACATGTTTCTATATTTTAATACAGCAGTTGTAATTATCAATTACATTTATTCTGGTATTCATAAGTTTCAGTAAATTCATTTTTGGAGGTAAAAATGCTCTTCAAAAATCCACAGATTAGTCACTCTTACAATATTTAAAAGTATTTTGATTATAAATTCTACATAAAACTCTTCCTCTGGATAGCACATTCATAGACATTGTGAAGTTCTGTGTAAAACTGGGATTTGATATGGATATCAGACTTTTTTCAGGAGTATGTTTATGTCATTCTTCAAAATTAAAAGACTACAAAAATAAGTAAAAATGTGAAGCTGTTTCTTCTGACCACTCTTTTCAACAAAGTAGTAGAAGACCTGTGCTTCCCTGGTGGCTCAGTGGTAAAGAAATTACCTGCAATGCAGAATATGTGGGTTCAATCCTTGGGTCTGGAAGATCCCGTGGAGAAGGAAATGGCAACCCAGTACAGTATTCTTGCCTGGAAAAATAGACAGGAGCCTCATGGGCTATAGTCAATGAGGTAAAAGAAAGAGTCAAATATGACTTAGCAGCTAAACAAAAACAACAAAGTAGAAGACCTAGCAAAGAAAAGAAAGAAGAAAGTACACAGATATGGAAAAATAGAAATAAAGCTTTCTTTGTTCACAGATAACGTGATCATCTATATGGAAAATCAGAAAAAAAAATCTTCCTAGAACTGAAAAGTGATTAAGGTTGTATGGTAAAAGATTATAAAAAGGTTATGAGTGTTAATTGCTTTTCTATATACAGCAGTGAACAAGTGAAATTTGAAATTAAAAGCATATTATGACTTACATTAGCATAAAAAATTGAATGTAAATATAACAGTATATGTACAAGCTGTATATAAGGAAAAGTACAAAACTCTGATTAAATGGCTCAAAGAACTAAATAAAAGAGATATTCCATGTTCAAAGATCAGAAGACTCAATATGTCAAAGTATCAGTTCTTTCCAACTTGATCCATCTATTCAATGCAATCTTAATCAAAATTCCACAAAGTTATTTAATTGATAGTAACAAACTAATTCTAAATTTTATGCAGAGTACCAACAGACCCAAGATAACCAATGTGATTTTGAAAGAGAAAAGTAAATTAGAATGACCAAAGTTAACTGATTTCAAGACTTAATATGAGCCACAGTAATCAAAACACTATGGTATTGACAAATAATGAATGTGTGTGTGTGCTCAATCATGTTCAACTCTTTGTAACCCTATAGACTATAGCCTCCCAGGCTCCCCATGTCCATGGAGTTTTCCAGGCAAAAATATTGAAGTGGATTGCCATTCCCTACTCCAGGGCAAAGAATGGATAGATATTAAAGAGCATAGAGAGACCAAAATAGACCCTCATAACTATAATGAATTGATCTTTGACAAAAGAGAAAAGGCAATACAATGGAGCCAAGATCACCTCTTCAGCGAAAAGTGCTGGAACAGTTGCACAACCGCACTAAAAAAACAAACCTTAAAACCCTCACAAATAATTAGTTTAAGTAGATAATAGATCTAAATGTAAAACACAAAACCGTACAGCTCTTAGAAAATAACATAAGAGAAAACTTAGATGACTTTTGGTATGAAAACTTAGATGACTTTTCTCGATACAACACCAAAGGCACAATTCATGAAATAAATAATTGATAAGCTCGACTTCATTAAAGTTATAAATGTCTGTTCTGTGTAGATGCTATCAGCAAAATGAGAAAGAAACTGGAGTGTGTTGCCATTTCCTCCTCTATGGGATCTTCCTGACACAGGGATCGAACCCACGTCTCCTGGATCTCCTGCATTGGCAGGCAGATTCTTTACCACTGAGCCACATGTGAAGCCCTACATAGATGCAAACTATGGACTTCATTGATAATGGTTTGTTAATGTAGCCATGAAATTAAAAGGTCCTTACTCCTTGGAAGGAAAGTTATGACCAACCTAGACGGCATATTGAAAAGCAGAGACATGACTTTGCCAACTAAGGTCCATCTAGTCAAGGCTATGGTTTTTCTAGTGGTCATGTATGGATGTGAGAGTTGGACTGTGAAGAAAGCTGAGTGCCAAAGAATTGATGCTTTTGAAGTGTGGTGTTTGAGAAGACTCTTGAGAGTCCCTTGGACTGCAAGGAGATCCAACCAGTCCATTCTGAAGGAGATCAGCCCTGGGTGTTCTTTGGAAGGAATGATGCTAAAGCTGAAACTCCAGTACTTTGGCCACCTCATGTGAAGAGTTGACTCATTGGGAAAGACCCTGATGCTGGGAGGGATTGGGGGCAGGAGGAGAAGGGGACGACAGAGAATGAGATGGCTGGATGGCATCACTGACTTGATGGACATGAGTATGAGTGAACTCTGGGAGTTGATGATAGACAGGGAGACCTGGCGTGCTGTGATTCATGAGGTCTCAACGAGTCGGACATGACTGAATGACTGAACTAAACTGAACTGATAATGTAGTCTCACCAATTATAAAAATGTTTCACTGTGGTACAGGATGTTGACAGTAGGGGAGAATGTGTATATTTAGGGGAGAAGGAGTACATGGAAACTCTCTGTACCTTCCTCTCAATTTTGGTGTGAATATAAAACTGCCCTACAAAATAAAGTCTCTCTACAAGTAGTAAAGAATCCACCTGCCAATGTAGGACACAAGAGATGCAGGTTTGAACCCTGGGTTGGGAAGATGCCTTGGAGTAGGAAATGGCAACCTACTCCAGTGTTCTTGCTGGAAATCACAAACTAAGGAGCCTGACAGGCTACAGTCCATGGGGTTGCAGAGTTGAACGAGACTGGTCATGCACACACACATACAGCATATATGCCAACTGTATATATATGCAACATATGTAAGCGTACATTTATCATATGTATAAACACACTGCTAAATTATCACCATTTTGAACATAAAGAAACTTATTTCTGCATATATAGAATGTGATACAAATCATGGTACATAGTAGGTGCCCAGCACATTAAAAAGTTATGGCATTAAACTGGCAGATATGCCAATATTGTCATAAAATATGCTCTTATTCAGCACACATCCCTAGGACATTAATAGTTATTAGCATCATTCTCTGCTTGAGCTACAGTCTGGAGTGAGCTTAGCATCAGTTGCTGCTATTGCTCTCCCAGTGGTCTCCTCTAGCACTAGAAGACAAAATCTTTACAGCCTCCTTTTTTAAAATGTGTCCTAAGAACCCAGTGAATATATTTAAAAATTGAACAGTGTAAACAACATAAACATGTGGATTTTAAATTCCAATTAGAAAAAAACTCTTGGAATTTATATCTATACATAAAAATAATTCATCTAACTTTAATATTCCACATCTGAGAATCATAGAATCTTAAAGCAGTATGGATTTTAGGATAATTATTTCTAATTGCCTCATTTGTATAGATACAAAGCCAATAAGATTAAGTGAATTCCTCGAGGTCACATAACTCATTAGAAGGTAATCTTTGACCCACATCTCTTGGCTCTTTGATGAATAATCTTTTAACATTAAGTCTTTTTTGTAGCTCCAAGTGATGCATTGTTCTCATTTCATTTTGTATAACTGAATTGCACCCAGACATTTCTCACTTCTCATAAATAAACTGAATTTGTGCAACAAATTATGCTGCGCTGTATAAAAATTACAGTAGAGTCGATTCTGAAAGTGAAAGTCACTCAGTTGGGTCCGACTCTTTGTGACTCATGGACTATACAGCCCGTGGAATTCTCCAGGTCAGAATACTGGAGTGGGTAGCCTTTCCCTTCTCCAGGGGATCTTCCCAACCCAGGATCGAACCCAGGTCTCCCCACATTGCAGGTGGATTCTTTACCAGCTGAGCTATCAGGGAAGCCGATACTGGGTATCCATTAAATACAGTGTGATTGAATGCACTTTAGTTGTGTTATATTTGTTCCTGTGTCATTCTATCACTCTTTTACCAAGAGAAAGTTCTAAGCTTAAGTATAATTTAGCAAGGAACTGAGTACTTTTCATTACATAAACCGTATTGTACCGTATCTGCTTTTCCCATGTTGAACTTAAGTAAGACTATTATTTTTCCCAGTGTAATCCAGTATTATAGCCTAGAGCTTCAACTAACTAACCCACTAGCAAAAAGTGAAAGTTGCTCATTCGTGTCTGACTCTTTGCGACCCTGTGGACTGTAGAACGCCAGGTTCCTCTGTCCATGGAATTATCCAGGCCAGAATACTGAAGTGGGTAGTTTATTCCCTTCTCCAGGGAATTTTCCCAACCCAGGAATTGAACCCAGTTCTCCCACATTGCAGGTGGATTCTTTACAATATGAGCCACCGAGGAAGCCCAAGAATACTGGAGTGGAGTATTCATTCTCCAGCATATCTTCCCAACCCAGGAACTGAACTAGAGGCTCCTGCACTGCAGGCAGATTCTTTACTAGCTGAGCTACCAGGGAAGCTCAAACTAACTAACTAAGTATCAGTGTGTCAAATGCAATGAGTAAGTTTACCTTAAACTGATTCATTGTAGGAAAACTTCTTCTGAGGTCTGAGAATAAATAAAAATGGAAAAATAAAAATAAATTGCAATCACAGGTATATTAGGTTGACAGTGCTGCCGTAACAAAATACCACAGTCTGAATGGCTTAAAACATAGACATTTATTTTCTCACAGTTCTGGCTTCTAAAAAGCTGATATCAAGGTGTCAGCACCTTTGATTTTCCCTGAGACTTCCTCTCCTTGGCTTGTAGATGGCATCCCTCTTGCTGTGTCCTCATGTGGCCTTATACCCTGGTATGTATTTCTGTGTGTCCTAGTTTCCTCTTCTTATAGGGACTGAAGTCATATTGAATAAGACCCACCTTAAGGGTCTCATTTTAGCTTAATTACTTTTTAAAAAGTCCTGTCTTCATATACAGACATGTTCTAAGTTACTGGAGCTTAGGGTTTCAACACATGAATTTTGGGGACACAATTCAGTTCATAGCAATCAGTAAGACTTTTTATGTGTATGAGAAAATATATATCTTGGATAGTAAAAATAAAAGGTACAATGTTATCTAATTTAGCCAGGTCATTTTAAATGTTTTATTTTTTAAAGTTATTTTGAAAAAACCATCAGGTATGTATAGAAACAAGAAAGACAATCCAGATATAAAAAGCTTGTAACATTGACCCATTTTCTAAAACTTTTAACTTGAAAATGCTGGTGTATCATTAATTATATTCAGCTCAGTGGCAGAAATGTAAAGGCTGTAGAAAATGATAAGGGCTTTGGAATTTCCACCACTACTTGTGATATAAATTAAACTGTTAAGCCAGAAAGCATTTCAACATTGTATTTTTTCAAACAAACATAGAAAGAAACTGATGAATATTTTTCTTACCCCTGATATTGTCAGAGAACAAATAAATGACCCAGAAACTGGAAAAAAGAAGTCACTGAATAACTTTTATCATATTTCTTTTCACACATTTTTCATATGTCATTGCTGTGATACATTTGTTGCCTGTTACATTGCTTGACCTAACCCAGATCATAATGCATAAGGATGTTAGTATTTCAAAAGCACTTTGTCATTTCAGATAATATATTAGGAAAGAAGGATCATTTTTAAAGGAAGGTCGGCTTTTGATATGTTTCAGCAGTAATCCTGTATTTCTTTAATCAATAGCCTGAACATTATTAAAATGAGGTTCATACTTGAATGCTTCATGTTTCTCGCAGTTTTGTGGTTATTAATAAACATAAAATATAGAAACATTTTTTGAATTTTAGTTGAAAAATAGATGCACATTTTCTGATAAATATGAAAATGTGATGTTACCATTTAATATTTTAGAATCGGTATAATTTTATTAAATAGAAAAATGTATAATTGCAGATTGTATTGTATATTTATTAGCCTATAACTTAAATTTCAGTAAAATCACTTCTCCGTATCTTTCTAAATGTTTATTAGGTTATCATTTTTAAATGCTGCATTAATCATTAGATTCTGTAGGAAAGTGATAGTAAGATTATCTTTATAAAAACCTATCCCCTAAACATTTTAATGGAGCTTATATGACTTCACCAATTCTCATAACAGTGAAGTGAAAAATTACTATTTTCCCATATTAATAAAATATATTTTGATGAAACTATGTACTCAATTATAAATAATCCACAAGAATAAGAATTATTTTGGGGAAAACAACTGTCATCTCTACTGTCTTAGTTGTTCTAATATGTTGTAAGAAAAATTTCCAATATTTTAGAGGGAATTTAGGTTTGTCATTTTGGAAGTGCAACTATTCATACAACTTTTCATTTTTAAAAAATGCTAGATATTAAAGTTTTCACACTGTATTTTATCCTGTCATAATTCAGAAGGTTTCTTTTTTGTCAAATTATTCATTTATATACTTTACTTTAAAGTAACAAGGTGATCTTGTTAAATAAACAGAAAAAGCTGATCTCATAATGTTAAGACCATATTCCCCACACAAAAAGTGCATTGTTTACAGGCTAGTCACTATTGGGACTTTACACTGCTACTATCTGAATCTTAAATCTAATACCAATTTGTGATTCATAATAAGCATATTGTTATCCTCCTCATCAATAACTCATTATATAGCAAGAAAATACTAACAGTCATACACACAAATAGCTAAAATCTTTTTGTTACCAATATTATTTTAGAAGAAAACTTCTTATCACATATGTTCAAATAAAGGCAACTATCTGTATATAAATGAAATCTCACTTTTTTTTCTCCCCTCTGTCTTGTGCTCATTACCTTTTATATCCTTACTTTTTCAGATTTTATTTTTAGTTATTTCCCCAATTTCAATTTGTTTTTCCTCACAGACTCTGTTTCCCTCAGAGAAAATATGTTATCTTGGCATATTTCCCCTGTGTGTCTCTGGCAGGTTTTCTTGCTGTCTCGTTTAGAGAAACTAGTTTTTCTTCTGGGCTCCTACTTCCACATTACACTTTGCCAAGATATTCTTTACTCTCTCTTTCCTTCTCTCACAGGAGAGATTGCTTTTTAACCTATTTTCCTTTGTTTAACTCTTAACAATTGTGAACCAAATGTTTTTAGCCAATTTAAATACACAAATAAGAATGTCACCTTTGAGATCATAGAGAGTTGAGTTTCAGTAGTCCCCTCCAACATGTGACACAGTGCTTCTTGTCACCTGGGAGAATTTTCTATCAGTTTGAGATAAGGTATGCTCCCTTGTCCTTCCCACCACATCCTAGTCTCTCCTTGAGAGAACCCACAACCATAATCTTGCATTTGGTTTTGCGCATATGTGTGTCTGTGTGTCTATATAAAATGTACACATTTCTTGAGGATAGAAATTAAATCCCAAAGGTAATACCATCCAACACACAAATAGAGAAGGTATTCACATAATTATGGAAAGGTGTTATAATTTGATTCTATCATTTGAGAATGCTAACAAGGTTCATAAGGGAGCAAAGAAACAGTTTCTGTTAGAATGTTCTCTAAATGGGGTTATTTTAATTGCAAGCAACATTTCAAACCTCAGTCATTTTCAGCAAAATCATATAGTGAGTTCCCATCTATGGAAAAATGAAACTCAGCCTGGAAGTGTGTTAGAAACCAAACAGCTTCACAGAGCTAGAAAGCAAGAGTATAGAACCTGACTCATGAAGCATAATTTGGTCCAGTATTGAAACTGTCATTCTCCAAAATCTCTCTGACGTCTGCACAGGTCATGGAGAGGAGTTAAATGAATTTATGAAAAGATTCACTTCCTCTCCATCTTGATTGTGACACAATCTTTGTAATCCCTACAGTAGCACAGTATATTACGTTTTGTCAGGGGAGTGTGTAACTTCCCCAATTCTGTCTCACCACTGCAAAAATTTGAAGTGACAGATGGACAGGTGTTACAGCTCTGTGTTACAACCCAGTTTTATTTGGCAAGCAAAGGAAAATACATCCTCAAGGTGTGAGGGTGGGCCAACCCAAAAGAAAAGAAGCGAAGCCCGAACTCCCGCTCAATTTGGCTCCTCTTTTTATGTTTGTTTTTTTTTTTCTTTTTTCTCCTCCCCCTGAGCCTGCCCTATGTAAATTGGGCCAGCCAGGAGGGCTGTTTGTTTTACCTGAGGTTCTCACTCTGGTCCTTGGACCTTCCTTTGTTCCATTTTCGTGGGCTTTTCCCTTTTTTGTGCTTTAGACACCACCATTCTGGACTCATTTTTCCTATTCTAACTACCTAACAGTTTGATTGTCTGTTTTAATGAACAGAGGCAGGTATGATAGCTTCTAACTGGTCTTACTGCAAATCATTTCCACTCAGTGGATCAGGGAACTCTGTCAGTTTCTAGGTATATTTATTTTAACTATGTCTTACAAAACTGAGAAATAACCACAGGTTGCATTCAGTGGCTCAGGTAAGCTAGACCCAAATCAAACTTTTTGACTGCCTGACTTCTGTAAGTCTCTAACTGGTAGACTACAGTGGCATTTGGGCTCTCAGTTTAGAGCCAGCATCAGGTATCCACAAATATTCTGATTATTTTCCCTTTCCCAGTACACAACTCCCCTGGAAAATTATGTTAGATCTCTCAGGGAAAGGTTGAGAAAGGATTTATAATTTTTTTTTTAACCAAATATATTTACCAAAGTATTGATGAAGCAGTAGAGTCTGGATTTTTCCAAGACATAGTTTGGAGGTGTTGTATGATAAATCTAACATTCAAAGTCAGTTAGCAGGGTACTTCCTCAAGAGGACTAGGCTTCCTCTTCATTCAAGAATCTCTGTGCTGAGAATTGCCTTAAATCTGGGACTATTTTGAGAGACTGTGAATTGCATTGCATTGATTTAGTTATACTTCTGTTCAACAGATCTAGAGCTTTTCCACTTATATAAATCAGGAAAAGCTCAGTAAGATGCCCATCTGTTTCAGTTCTAGGGACATCATGATCTGTTGGCTAATATCCACTTCTGTAGGTCAAATTATTTATCGCTACTGCTTGCACGTACCATTAAAGAAATCACAACGACTTAATCTTAAACAATTAAGTACTGCTTCTAGGCCCTTGCCGTCCTGGTGCTGATCTTGAATTAAATTCAAGAAGTAGGATAATTCAATGACAGAGTTTTTCACTATGATTTCTGGCCAACAGGCAAGAATTGATCAAGAGTTTTAAGAATGTAGGGACTCACCTGACAAATATATTTACCAAAGTATTGATGAAGCAGTAGAATCTGGATTTTTCCAAGACATAGTTTGGAGGTGTTGTATGATAAATCTAACATTCAAAGTCTCTACTCCTCTGAAAATCAAGGAATTTCCGACAATTTAATTTCTTTTAATACAGGTTTCCTTTGAGTCTAGATTTCACTCAAAATTCCAGAGTGTTAAAGTCATTCTTATTCAACTAGCTAACACAGTAAACCTAAAATGCCTTGTCTCTCTGTCAATAACTGCAGCTTGATAGAACACTGTATTTCTTTCATCCTAACATCACACTGGAGAAGACAATGGCAGTCAACTCCAGTACACTTGCCTGGAAAATCCCAGGGAAGGGGGAGCCTGGTGGACTGCCATCTATGGGGTCGCACAGAGTCGGGCACGACTGAAGTGACTTAGCAGCAGCAGCAACACAACACTCTCAGGATCCATCCCAAATCATTTGTTCCACATTTCTGTTGCTGTCACTTAACATAATCACGTCATTTTTGGAGTGTGTTGAGCACTTTTGTGGGTCACACTTTACCTTTCCCTCTGGGACATGGTGGTAGTTGATTCTGTTCTTTGTCTGGAGGCAGTATAGGAATGGATCCTACAGATAATCAGAGGTCTCCTACAGACAATTGCCTCAGGGAAGGCAATTAAATATTTTTTCAAACAAAGAGGACCTACATTCCTCAAAGAATCAAAAAGAATTTGGAAGTTCAGTGTCTCCAGCTTTAAGAGATTCTACCCATATGCCCCATTCCGATTTTCAAGATCTCATTATTTCTCAATAAACGTCCTATTTTTATAATAATAGACTCTATGAAGTTATGAATTTTATTTATGTTGTAATTCAGCCACTCACAGGATTAGATTCTGGGTTTGTAGAACTAGCAGCCTTGGAGCCACAGGAAATAATGGTTATTTAGCAGAATCATAGATGCTTTCTTGTTCTTTACTCAAGCCTTTAATCTTGAAGTTTGAAGCACCGAGCTTATAATTTTCTTTCTGTAAGTTCTTAAGGGCACTTAGAAACAATTAATTGTGTTTTTTTTAAATTTTTAACTAAAATATTTTATGATAGTGACTGTTTGCTTATCCAGTCTTACTTTAAATAATTTAAATATTTAAATGAGTTGTGTGTAAATTAAAAGTTACATATCACTACTATTTCTTTCCTCCAACTGTATCTATTGTATAATCACCTTGCTTCACAATTGGAACATTACTTGAGCACAATATCAACATATTTTAGGTGATTTTGAATTTTTTTTTTTAAATTCAGGATGAATAAAAAAATGGCAAAAGTTGATCTCCAATAGGGCTTCCCAGGTGCTGCTAGTGGTAAAGAACCCACTTGTCACTGCACAAGATATAAGAGATGCAGATTCTATCCCTGGGGTAAGAGGATCCCCTGGAGGAAGGCATGGCAACCCACTCCAGTATTCTTTCCTGGAGAATCCCAGGACGGAGGAGCCTGTCGGGCTACAGACCATATGGTCACAAAGAGTCAGACATGACTGAAGCGACTTAGCATGCATGCATTCTCCAATTATTCAATGCCAGGCAGAGAAAACCTAATTGGTAAGGAGGATATCCTACCAAAATGGTAAAAAAATAAAATTATGAGCTCTCAGTTCTATTTTCCACATATTTTACATTTAGATCTTTTGACTAATTAAGTTTCAAGGTTTGAAAATAAACTGCTCAAAAATTATGATTTGATACCTAAGCATGAAGGATTTGGCACTTGACAACCTAGCTCCACCTAATCAGTGGATTTGATAGAATTATAAATCCTGAACTATTTTTCCATGGTGATCATGATAATTAGAGAGCTTCCAAAACAAACAGCACAGTGAGAGGAATGTCGCAATTATTTCTGGACAACATAATGAACTCAGGCAACTCATAAATACCTAGATGGCAATGTGTGTGTGTGTGTGTGTGTGTGTGTGTGTGTGTGTGTGTTTGTAACCAGCTGAGTCCACCTCTTTGAGACTTCATGGACTGTAGCACACCAGGCTCCTCTGTTCATGGAGTTTAACAAGCAAGAATACTGGACTGGATAGCCATTTCCTCCTCCAGGGCATCCTTCTGACCAAAGGTTTGAACCTGTGTCTCCTCCTCGACCACTGAACCACCTGGGAAACCACCTTCCTACTTTCATAGATGGAAAAATTCAGTTTTAGTTCCTTCTTCAGAGCATTGTTTACTAGTCAAAAGTCATGATAACTTCATCACAGTTGCTCCTCAATGTTTTATACTCACAAACACATGGCTAGAGAGTGGTCTGTGGTTTAACTGACATGAAAATAACCTTTTCAATAATCTGAAATTAGGCTCATTATGGTTTACTTATTTTTTTTTTATTTTTGGCTGCACTGTGCAGCTTATGGAATCTTAGTTCCCTGACCAGGGTTTGAACCCAGGCCCTTGTCAGTGAGCATAGATTCCTAACCACTGGACTGCCAAGGAGTTTCCCAAATTATTGTTTAGAAGGCACCAGCTGAAATACTTAAAGCACTCTGAGTATATTTTCTTTAATAATATTTTTACAATATATCCAATTGATCTTTGTATTACCTCATACCCCATTTGAGAATCTATATTGGAGGTTAAGCCTTGCTCAGTTTCTGCAGTTCAATTAATTAGTTATTAAAGTCAGTCACTGCTGCTTCCCACAATGTATCACCACATTTTTGAAGACTGTCCAAATGGCTAAATGTGTAATAAATTATATATTCAAGCACAGCACAAACAATTATATTAATGCTATTTTGTTGAATGTGTCCTTCCCAAACCAAAGAAAGTTTCAGCTTATTCTCATAGTCATTACATTTCAGAACTTTAAAGACCATATTATCTACTGCTATTATGGGTCCAATTCTAACCTTTTTTAGTTAAAATAATTTTGACAAAAGGAACTATAACAATTTTTAGTTACTTCTACAACAGACAAAAATTGTCAAGGTGCACATTGTTTTAATATTTAAGATTTTCCTTCTGTTGTTTTAGTAATACAGCATGGTTTGCAGTTATTTTCAACGAGCCCCTTGTTTGCTAGAATGAAAAGTGCAGCACACTTCCTAAGCCTCAACAATATAAAAAGACTGCAAAAAGGAAACATTAAATACTAGAAAGTGAATGGTTTCTGTGATCTAGCTCTGCTATCTGCAAGCTGTGAATATAGATTGTGTTATTTAACTATATAACCAGTAGGCATCTAACCCTTTGCTGCCATGTTAAAAAAAAAAAATGCAGTTTAATGTGCAGAGGTACAGCTGGAGGCATAAATTCATCTGCCTCTCATTTGAATTATGTTTACCTTCAAGCCTCAAAATCAAATAATCCAAGATGCCACTATTATTGATATTTCCTTTTAAAAAATATTTCTTTTGTTTTTAGTTCAGATACGTATTACTAAATACTTTAAAAACCGTCACACTTGCAAAGTCCTCTGAGAATTTTCTCAGTATGTATAGCATCCAGTACTTGTCAGTTGAAACTAGGACAAAATTGCATTGATTCTTGTTTGTTTTAAATTTTTATGCAAGCAATTGGATGTTACAGAATACTTTACATACAAATGAGTCCACTCCTAATAGAAACCAGAAATTCTGTCAATCAAAGGGTGAGGTGAAAGGGAAAGCTTTCAAATGTGTTGGTTACTCTCCACTGAATTATATAATAAGTGGTTGCAGAATGTGAGAGTAAGTAATAACAGACCTGAATGGAAGCCAGTGGTAGGTAACAGAATTATTTGTGACATTATCAGTGAATGGCAGTCAACATATTGGATAATGTCTTGAATAAAAAGTTGATGTAGACTTTCTGTTATTCGTTTTCTAAGTCTCTCAAATAAGCTATATGCAGTCACATTAGAAAGTTACCTCATTGCATTGTTTAAAAATAGTTTTTGAGAAAAAAATTTAAAGCAAGCTATTTAATTTTTCTTAAAACCACAACTAAATGTGAAGAAGTATTTGAAATGAATTCAAGTATTTTCTTACCTTACTAAATATGTATCATTAATAGAAATATGAAACATGAAGACAATAACATTTTATTAAATTTAGTAGTGTAAAATAAAAAGAAATAGTGAAATTCACTTTTTAAAATAACAATTAATGTTAATATATACTTAAATTGCAAGTTAATGTTATAAAATTGTCTCACTTAAATACTTGAACTATATTTGTCATTAACTGAAAATAAAATTGTGAAGATTTTCAAAGAAAATTATTATACAAATCAAAAGCACTAAAATATAATATTAGATAAATCACTATATTCTTTTAATTTTAACCTAGAAAGAGGCTTCTATGGAGCACTGTGATTTAAAGGATAGCAGAGAAGATTCCAAAGACCTGCTCATAAGCTCAAAAAAGGAGTAATAAAACCTGGTGAGCAAGTTGTCATGTATAACAAAATGGGGAGTTGTCAACTTAACATGTAATGGGGAGAAGCCTGATGATAAAAGCAGTTTTAGTGCCATTCATTATACGATAACTTCCAATTGACACAGCCCTATTGTTTGCAGGATGAGTAAGAACTTGGTAAATAGAAAGTAAGTTTCCTATCTGAGATATTGTAGGAGATGAAACCTCATCTCTCCAATCCCTGCTAAGAAAACTGTTTATTGTAGTCTAGATTGGGTTCTTCATTATGTTACTCTACAAAGCCTCATCCATTTAATTGTTTACTGTTAGAACTACTGAGATATGGCAGTTAAAATTAAATTAAATTGCTTGAATAAGGTTCATATTATTGTCAAACAGGGGAATGAATACATCTTTGAAAACATACTGCATTTCACTCTAATTGAATTAGAGTAGGACAAGATACCACCATTAATAGTAAAGCATGAAATCCAAAAGCATTCTGATAAATAAATGGTAATAATATTCATGTTTACCCCATAAATTGATTTATATAACCTCTTTTTTATTTCCTCAAAACACAGAATAGTAAAGTCTCTACTTAGCAAGATAAGAGGTTTACCAAGGATACAGAATTGAATAAAACCCTATCCCAGTTCTTAATACAGCAATGTGTAACACAAGAAGCAGGTATACTCAAAAAGATAGAATTCTTTGCAATAACTTTTATAAGAGGATAGCATGGCTATAAATTAGATAAAAGGTGATGAACAAGAGGGAGTGATCAGCTCTGGGGCAGGCCTTGGGCAGTGATATTTGCAGAAAATGCTATTTAAAGGAGACATTTAAGATAAGTTTTGTAGAATAAGTCTAAGCACAGTCAAGGGAGATTGACTACACTGCTTAGAGGCAGCAAAGAATCTGAATTTGGGACTCTATACTACTTGACTGTCAAAAGCCATTTCAGAATTTTAAATAATTTGGTAGTTTTCATCAGTACTGAATGCTAATCTCAGTTTCTATATATTTTTACTCACACTGAATTCTGATGGCATAAGAACTTCATCATGTAGTCAAATTATAAACCAAGATTTATAGCAACTTTTGAATTGTTTTGGAATAAAATCTCATTCAGTTAAGCTAAAAATAGTTGAAAATGGTTGTAGATGTATATGGTCATATATAAAGTTATTCATAACTGATTAAAATCAGAGCTATGTTGAAACAAGTCAAATAGTTCTGGCCAAAGTTGGTGGTAGGTAGTAAATGTTTGCATTAGTGATAGATGCAGAGCTAGAAAAAAGAAGTCTCTACTGTCGTGGGGCTTAGAGTTACATTGGAAAAATTACAGAAATAGTCTATTTTAATAGAAATTATTAAAATAATTTTATAAGTGCCACCTAGGATAACCACATGTTGTTTGGAGAGTGTATAATATAGAAGCCTAGCTGAATCTGGGGCAGTACAAATAGATACTTGGGCAAATCTTGATATTGACTTATAAAGAAAAAGTGGGATAATAGAGTCCCATAATGGCCTGGTATTTTTGTGAAGGTCTTCAGGTAGAAAAAAGCCTAAGGCTATTTTATGAAGTAATTGGGTCTATTTTTTAAGAAGAAAATCCAAAAACTCAGCTAGAAATAATATTTACCCAATAAGACTCAAGAGTACAAGAGTCATCCTAAATTACTAAATATTACTTACCGTATCCAGTGTACTTAAAATTCCCTTACCAGAGCTCAAATACTGTGATTAGATAATGAACTTTGAACCATGCCTTTTTAGCACTTAGAGTGAAGTCCATTTTTACATAGATAAACTGCATTCTATTTGACTTTGAATTATAAATGTATTAAAATAAAGTTTGTATTTAAAGTCAGATTTCACATAGTGATTTTTGTCATAAGTAAATATTGAAACTGATTTTTTATTAGATATTAAAATTTCAGTTTTAAAATGGGGATACAGTTTATTTTATAGGTTGAATTTAATTGTAAAAATAAAGTAAGATTTTATGATTTTCTTCCTTGTCATTTGTATTCATTTTTATGCTGCAGAACTGGTGTTTGTAATATATGTAGTTTTAGAAACCATAAATGCAAATTATACACTTAATTTCTTGAAATAAAGTATTTTGGGGATAAATTGAGTTTTGAGTATTTTTTAATTTCTGAGTCCTGTCTGTGCATTTGAATTTTGGCAATTAATCTTTTCTGAAATTATTACACAAAAGATTAAATCTTCAGTTGAGTTCAGTCACTCAGTCCTGTGTGACTCTTTCTGAACCCATGGAACGCAGCTCACCAAGCTTGTCTGTTCATCACCAAATCCCAGAGATTTCTCAGACTCATGTGCATTAAATCAGTGATGCCATCCAACCGTCTCATCCTCTATTGTCCCCTTCTCCTCCTGCCTTCAATCTTATCCAGCATCAGGGTCTTTTCCAATGAGTCAGTTCTTCTCACCAGGTGGTCAGAGTATTGGAGATTCAGCATTGGTCCTTCCAATGGATATTCAGGATTGATTTCCTTTAGGATTGATTGGTTTGATCTCCTGGCAGTCCAAGGGACTCTCAAGAGTCTTCTCCAACACCACAGCTCAAAACCATCAATTCTTTGGCACTCATATTCTAATTTTCCAAATATCACATCCATAGGTGACTACTGGAAAAACTATATCTTTTACTAGATGGACCTTTGTCAGTAAAGTAATGTCTCAGCTCTTTAATATGCTGTCTAGGTTGGTCATAACTTTTTTCCCAAGGACCAAGTGTCTTTTAATTTGATGGCTGCAGTCACCATCTACAGTGATTATGGAGCCCGCAAAAATAAAGTCAGCCACTGTTTCCACTGTTTCCCCATCTATTTGCCATAAAGTGATGGGACTGGATGCCATGATCTTAGTTTTTTGAATGTTGAGTTTTAAGCCAACATTTTCACTCCTCTTTCACTTTCATCAAGAGGCTCTTTAGTTCCTCTTTGCTTTCTGCCTTAAGGGTAGTGCCATCTGCATATCGGAGGTTATTGATATTTTTCCCAGCAATTTTGATTCCAGCCTGTGCTTCATCTAGCCCAGCATTTCCTATGATGTACTCTGCATGTAAGTTAAATAAGCAGGGTGACAATATACAGCCTTGATGTACTCATTTCCCAATTTGGAACCAGTCCTTTGTTCCATGTCTAGTTCTAACTTGCTTCTTGACCTGCATACAGATTACTCAGAAGGCAAGTAAGGTGGTCTAGTATCCCCATTTCTTAAAGAATTTTCCATAATTTGCTATGATCCATACAGTCAAAGGACTTAGCATAGTCAATGAAGCTGAAGTTGATATTTTTCTGGAACTCTCTTGCCTTTTTCTGATCCAATGGATGTTGGCAACTTGACCTCTGGTTCCTGCCTGCCCTCTGTTGGATAAGAATAAGAGGCTGTGGTAGCTTCCTGATAGGAGGGACTGGCTGTGGGGGAAATCCAGGTCTTGTTCTAATGGGTGGGGCCATGCTCACAGTAAATCTTTAATACAAAATTTTCTGCTGATAGGTGGGGCTATATTGGCTCCCTGTAGTTTGGCCTGAGGCCAAACTATGGTAGGCGTAATTGTGACCTCCTTCAAAAGGACTTGTGCCAGCATGCCCTATGAGTCCCAGGATTGTTGTATTCAGATCCCCTGACCCTGCATCAGGCCACTGTCGACCATGCCTCTGGAGACTCCTGAATACTCACAGGCGAGTCTGACTCCATGTGGATACACTACTCCATTCTCTTGGGTCCTAATGTGCACAAGGTTTGTTTGTGCCCTCCAAGAGTCGGTTTCCCCAGTCCTGTGGAAGTGCTGTAATCAAAGCCTCCTGGCTTTCAATCTTAGCACTTCTAAAATGTGTTAATTTCCTTTTCCATCATCAATTCTGTAAGATAAGCTTTCCTCAGAAAGAATATAAGCTTAGCTAGGTACTTTCAAAACTCTAGAAATCTGAATAATGCTTGGTATTTTTAACATGAAGAAAAATACACTAGGCTACTTCAAATAAAGGCAAGATAGAGCATTAATATAGTCAGAAGCATCATTTATTCTTTGCAGCACAGTTTATATTATTCTATCTTTGCTTTAATAAAAAGTACTCTTTAGACAGATTAGCAATCCAAAGCCCATTATGGACAATTTTATTAGACTATCTTTTATTTTTTACTTTAGGTTAAACTTTTCCCTTGTATATTAAATGTCAAAATGGTCCACCACTTTGCTATTCTAATTTAGCCCCAGGTCATCTGATAATGTTTAAAGAAAGAAAATTATGGCATAATTTACATTTCATACAATTATACCCTAGATATTTAAAAGTAAATAGCTTTTACTTTTAGACCTGAAAATTTTAAAGTCAAGTGCAGTGTAAATTGCAGGAAAGTGCAAAGGATAAGTCACTATTGATAGTAAAATATGCATGGAGAAGAAAACTCTTCTGTCATTTTAAATTTTTTCATCACCCAACACCACTTAATTATTGCTTGGTGTTATTTATGTAAAGTGAAATTTAACATGATATATAAAAGTTTTGTTAATACTTCCAACATTCAGTGCAAATCATAGAATAATAAAAATATAAAACATAATTACCCTCATTACTAATTTAAAATAGTAAAATATTTTAAGGTATTCTGTGTTCAATATCTATATCTCTATAAAGTACCACCTTTCAATTTGTAATGGCCAAAAATATAGTAAGTTCTGTGAAATGAAATGAGTACTAAAGTTGTAATATTTTATATATCTAATTTCTCTTGGATATTACTGGTCTGCATAACAAGTGAAGAAATCTATGTTCCAAGGAAGTAAATATATTTAACTAAATATATTTAAGCAACACAAATTCATTTGCCATGATTTCTCTTTTCTGTTTAACCCAGAGACAGTACTATTAACATATTAATTATCTGCTGTTTATGAGTATGATTAATAAATTTACCTGATAAGAGTAATTATATACTTAAATGTGTCCAAAGTGTGTGTGTATGTGCACATGTGTTTCTTTGTGTGTTTCTGAATGTACAAAATACTATTTAATAACTATCTCAAAATCAAATAAGCATCAATAGCCCTTTCTAGGGAATGTAAACTGCAACCTATGCTACAATAATCATATGTTCATTTTGAAAATACTCTGCTCTATCTAGAAAAATGATCTACTGCCAAATAGAGTTAAATATAGTGATTACATCATTTTTAAAAAATTTAACACTTTAGAGCAGTTTTAGGTTCACAGCAAAGTTAAGTGGAAGTTACACAGATTTCCCATATAGTTTATGCCTCCACACATGCATAGTCTCCCCCATTACTGAAATTTACTCGCCAGAATGGCACATTTCTTATAATTGATGCATCTACATTGGCTCATTATAATCACCCAAAGTCCATAGTTTATACTGAGGTTCATTCTTGGTGTGGCATATTCAGTAGATTTGGAAAAATGTATAATGACATGCTCTCATCATTGTGGTATGATGCAGAGTATTTTTGCTGACCTAAGAATTTTCTAAGCTCCACTTATTCATTTCCCCACTGCAAACCCTGGCAACCACTAATCTTTTATTCTCACAGTTTTTATTTTTCTAGTATGCCACATAGTTGGAATCATAGTGTATGTAGCCTTTTCAAATTGATATATTTAACTGGGAAATATACATTTAAGTGTCCACTGTGTCTTTTCACAAATTCATAACTTATTTCCTTTTAGTATCAAATAATAATCCATCATTAGGATGCTATTTATTAATTCACCTACTGAAGAATATCTTGGTTGCTTTCAAATTTAGGCCATCATGAATAAAGCTGCTATAAATATCCATGACCAATTTTTTTGGTGGTTGTAAGTTTTGATTCATATGAGTAAATCCTAAGCAGTGCAGTTACTGGATCATATGGTAGAGTATGTTTAGACTTGTGAGAAACTGCTAAACTGGGTTCCAATGTAGTTATGACACTTTTCATTCCCACCAGCAAGGTATGAGTGTTCCTGTTGCTTCACATCCTCTCCAGCATTTGGTGTTATGAGTATTACTGGTTTTGACTTTTCTATAGTGATATGCAAGTGGGACTTTAATTTGCAATTCTCTAATGAAATACAATATTTCATATGCTTATTTGTCATCTTAATGTCTTCATTGGTGAGTGTCTATTAAGATCTTTGGCCCATTTTAAATTAGGTTGCTTTCTTACCGTTGAGTTTAAAGCATTTCTTGTACATTTTGGATAATGATCCTTTGTCAGATGTATTTTTTGCAGATTTTTTCACCCAGATATGGATTGCTTTCTAATTTTGTTGAGAGTATCTTTCATAGCAAACATTTTTAATTTTAATGAAGTCTAGTTTATCAATTATTTCTTTCATGATGTTGCATCTCAAAAGTCATTGCCAAACCCAAGGTCATTTATGCTTTCTTCTGGAAGTTTTATAGTTTTGTGGTTTACAATGAGGTCTATGATCAACTTCAAGTTAATGTTAGTGTAATGTCTGTGTGTAGACTTACTGTTTTGAATATGAAAGTTATTTCAACCGCATTGTGGAAAAGATTATCCTTATTCCATAGTACTGCTTTTTTCCTCTGTTGATTCTATTTATGTCAGTCAGCATTAGGGTTCTGTATTCTATTCCATGGCTTTATTTGTCAATTCTTTCAACTATACCACACAGTTTGGATTGCTATAGCCTTATCAGTTCACTTCAGTCGCTCAGTCATGTCTAGCTCTCTGTGACCACAGGGACTACAACACACTAGTCTTCCCTGTCCATTACCAATTCCCCAAGCTTGCTCAAACTCAAGCCCTTTGAGTTGGTGATGCCATTCAACTATCTCATCCTCTATTGTCCCCCTCTCTTCCTGCCTTCAATCTTTCCCAGCATCAAGGTCTTTTTCAATGAGTTGGTCCTTTGCATCAGGTGGCCACCTTACTGGAGTTTCAGCTTCAGCATCAGTCCTTCCAATGAATATTCAGGACTGATTTCCTTTAGGATGGACAGGTTGGATCTCCTTGCAGTCCAAAGGACTCTCAAGAGTCTTCTCTGACACTACAGTTCAAAAGCATCAGTTCTTCGGCACTCAGCTTTCTTTATAGTCCAATTCTTACATCCATACATGGCTACTAGAAAAACCATAGCTTTGACTAGATGAATCTTTGTTGGCAAAGTAATATCTCTGCTTTTTAATAAGCTGTCTAGGTTTGTCATAGCTTTTCTTCCAAGGAGCAAGCATCTTTTAATTTGATGGCTGCAGCCACCATCTGTAGTGATTTTGGATTTCCAAAAAATCATCTCTCACTGTTTCCATTGTTTATAGCCTTATCAGTCAGTTAGTCAGTTCAGTTGCTCAGTCATGTCCGACTCTTTGTGACCCCATGAGTCGCAGCACGCCAGGCCTCCCTGTCCATCACCAACTCCCAGAGTTCACTCAGAACCACTTCCATCGAATCCGTGATGCCATCCAGCCATCTCATCCTCTGTCGTTCCCTTCTCCTCCTTCCCCCAATCCCTCTCAGCATTAGTCTTTTCCAATGAGTCAACTCTTTGCATGAGGTGGCCAAAGTACTGGAGCTTCAGCTTTAGCGTCAGTCCTTCCAAAGAAATCCTAGGGCTAATCTCCTTCAGAATGGACTGGTTGGATCTCCTTGCTATCCAAGGGACTCTCAAGAGTCTTCTCCAACACCACAGTTCAAATGCATCAATTCTTTGGTGCCCAGCCTTCTTCATAGTCCAACTCTCACATCCATACATGACCACAGGAAAAACTATAGCCTTGACTAGACGGACCTTAGTCAGCAAAGTAATGTCTCTGCTTTTGAACATACTATCTAGGTTGATCATAACTTTTCTTCCAAGGAGTAAGTGTCTTTTAATTTCATGGCTGCAATCATCATCTGCAGTGATTTTGGAGCCCCCCAAAATAAAATCTGACACTGTTTCCACTGTTTCCCCATCTATTTCCTATGCCTAAATCTTAAAGCCTAGATGTGTCAGTCTTCAATTTCTTCTTCTCCTTCAATATTTCATTAACTCTTTAGCACTGGGCCTTTTGCTTCTCAACATATATTTTAAAATTAGTTTGTTGATACAAAACTACTTGCTGGAATTTTGATTGGGATTTCATTGGACAATTGATAGAGTTTGGAAGAAATGAGAGTTTAACAGCATTGAGTATTTCCATCAATAAACATGAGCTGTCTCTCCATTTTATTTAGTTCTGATTTATTTTATCAAAGTGTTATAGTTTATCTTATGTATACACTGTACTAATTTTGTTGTTATACCTAAATGTTTATTTGGTTGGATGCTAATGTAAATAGTTATGCAGCAGTGGTCACAGTACTGAAAAAGGTCAATTTTCATTCCAATTCCGAAAAAGGGCAATGACAAAGAAGATTCTAACTATGGTGCTATTGCACTGATTCCACATGCTAACAAGGTTATCCTCAAAATTTTTCAAGTTAGCCTTCAGAGGTATATGAATCCAGATTTCAGATGTACTAGCTGGGTTTAAAAAAGGCAGAAGAACCAGAGATCAAATTGACAACATTTGGTAGATGATGGAGAAAGCAAGGGAGTTCTAGAAAAATTTCTACTTAGAAAGCCATTGATTGTATAGATCATAACAAGCTATTGAAAATTGTTACAGAGAAGGGAAAACAAGATGACTTACTTTTTTCATGAGAAACCTATATGTAAGTCAAGAAGCAACAGTTAGAACTAGGCATGGAACAATGGACTGGTTCAAAATTGGGAAAGGAGTACAAAAAGTATATTATCACCCTACTTATTTAACTTCAGTGCAGAGTGCATCATGTGAAATGCTATGCTAGATGACTCACAAGCTGAGGTCAAGATTGGTGTGCACCGGGACGACCCAGATGGATGGGATGGGGAAGGAGGTGGGAGGGAGTTTCAGGATGGGGAACACATGTAAACCCATGGCTGATTCATATCAATGTATGGCAAAAACCATTACAATATTGTAAAGTAATTAGCCTCCAACTAAAATAAATAAATTAAAAAATTAAAAGTAAAAAAAAAAAAAGATTGGTGGTAAAAATACCAACAACCTCAAATATGCAAATGATATCACTTTAATGGCAGAAAGTGAAGAGAAACAAAAGAGCCTGTTCTTGAAAGAGAAAGAGAAATCTTGAAACTCAACATTTAAAAAACTAAGATCATGGCATCTGGTCCCATCACTTTATGACAAGTGGAAGGGGAAAAAGTGGAAGCAGTGACAGATTTTCTTTTCTTGGACTCCAAAATCACTGTGGATGGTGACTGCAGCCTTGAAATTAAAAGATGCTTGCTCCTTGGATGGAAAGCTGTAACAAACCTGGACAGAGTATTAAAAAGCAGAGACATTACTTTACCAACAAAGATCCATCTAGTCAAAGCTATGGTTAGCCTAGTAGTCATGTATGGATGTGAGAGTTGGACCATAAAGAAGGCAAGGCTGAGCACCAAAGAATTGATGCTTTTGAACTGTGGTATTGGAGAAGACTCTTGAGAGTCCCTTGGACTGCAAGGAGATCAAACCAGTCCTAAAGGAAATAAATCCTGAATATTCATTGGAAGGACTGATGCTGAAACTGAAGCTCTAATACTTTGGCCATGAGATGCAGATAGCTGACTTGGAAAAGACCCCGATGCTGGGAAAGATTGAAGATAAAAGAAGGGGGCAGCAGAGGATGAAATGGTTAGATAGCATGATGGATTTAATGGACATGAATTTGAACAAACTCTGGGAGATAGTGTAGGACAGAGGAGCCTGGAGGACCCAAGTGTATGACTCCATGGACTACAGCATGCCAGCCTTCCCTGTCCATCACCAATTCCCAGAGCATCTAGGGTTCACTAAATTTACAGAGAACTTTAAACTTCCTTTAAAATACTTATTTTTAGCCAGATTTTACTTAAGCTAACTATAGAGCCAGTTCAACTATATATTTCTTGGTGGTTTCACATATATCACTGTAAGTATTATATAGTCAGTGAAACAATTGTAATGAATGAAATATAAATAATAAAATGAAGTCCTAAAGTTAAAAAATAATATTATAAGCCAATCAAAATATAATGAGGTAAATAAATTGATCACATTTAAATGAATAACTTTCCATTTTTTCCACAATTCTCAAAAAGTAATAATATTTTCTGTTTCCGATTCCAAGTAAGTATATTTAAAGCAGAATGACTCAAAAGAGAGATTCAATGATCTTTTGGGAAAAGATATGAACTTAAGATTTATCATTACTTCCATTTAGTTTCTCTGTTGTGCTTTTTTTGTGGTTTAGTTGCTAAGTTGTGTACAGCTTTATTTGTGCCATGGACAATAGTCCAACAAGGTTCTCTGTCCTTGGGATTTCTCAAGCAAGAATACTGGAGTGGGTTGCTATTTACTTTTCCAAGGGATCTTCCTGACCTAGAGACAGAGTCTGGGTCTTATGCGTTGACAGATGGATTTTTTTAAACTCAGCCACCAGAAAAGCCCTCGTTTTACTTGGTATCTTACTCTGGCTTTAGAGTAATATCCTCTAGTTTTCAAGCTTGTTGTTGTCACTAAGCTTGTTGTTTAGTCACTAAGTCGTGTCCCACTCTTTGCAACCCCATGCACTGTAGCACACCAAGCTTCTTTGTCCTTCACTATCTCCTGGAGCTTTCTCAACAATATCATCCAACCATCTCATCCTCTGTTGCCCCCTTCTCTTCTTGCCCTCAGTCTTTCACAGCAACAGGGTTTTCTCCAATGAGTCGGCTCTGTTAGGTGGTCAAAATATTGGAGCATCAGCATTAGTCCTTCCAATGAATATTCAGGGTTGATTTCCTTTAGGATTAACTGGTTTGATGTTCTTGCTCTCCAAGGGACTCTTAGGAGCCTCTCCAGTGCCACGTTTTGAGAGCACCAATTCTTTGTTGCTCAGCCTTCTTTATGATTCAGTTCTCATGTCCATACTTGACTACCTGAAAAAAACCATAGCATTGACCATCTGGATCTTTTTGGCTGTCTCTGCTTTTTAATAGGCTGCTTAGGTTTGTCTTAGCTTTCCTTCCAAGGAGCAAGAATCTTTTAATTTTGTGGCTGCAGTCACCACCTGCCGTGATTTTGAAGGTCAAAAAAATAAAATCTGTCACTGCCTCCAATTTTCCCCTCTCTATTTGCCATGAAATGATGGAATGAGATGCCATAACCTTAATTTTTTGAATACTGAATTTCAAGAAGCCTTTCACTCTCCTCTTTAACCCTAATCAAGAAGCTCTTTAGTTCTTCTTCACTTTCTGCCATTAGAGTGGAATCAACTTCTTATCTTAGGTTGTTGATATACCTCCAAGCAGTATTGATTCCAGCTTGAGATTCATTCAGTCTAGCATTTGACATGGTATACTCTGCTTCGAAGTTAGATAACCAAGGTGACAATATAAAGCCTTGATGTACTCCATCCCAAATTTGAACCAGTCAGTTGTTCCATGTCCAGTTCTAACTTTTGTATCTTGTCCTGCATACAGGTTGCTTAAGAGACAGGTAAGGTCTTATATTCCTATATCTTTAGGAACTTTTCACAATTTGTTGTAATAAACACAGTCAAAGGCTTTCTCATAGTCAATGAAGCAGTCATGTCCAACTCTTTGCAAGGCCATGAACTGTAGACCACCAGACTCCTCTTTCCATGGGATTCTCCGGTCAAGAATACTGAAATGGATAGTCATTCCTTTCTCCAGGGGTTCTTCCTAACTCAGAGATCCAACCCAGATTTCCCACATGGCAAACAGATTCTTTACAAGCTGAGCAACAAGAGAAGCCCAATGAAGCAGAAGTATATGCTTTGTTGGAATGTCCTTGCTTATTCTATGCTCCAACAGATGTTGGTAATTTGCTGTCTCGTTCCTTTGTCTCTTCAAAAACCAGCTTGTACATCTGGAAGTCCTCAGTTTATATACTGTTGAAGCCTAGCTTGAAGGATTTTTAGCATTACTTTGCTAACATGTAAAATGATTCCGATTGTGTGGTAGTTTGAACATTCTTTGGCATTGCTTTTTGAGGAAACTGGAATGAAAACTGACCTTTTCTAGTTCTGTGGCCACTGCTGAGTTTTCCAAATTTGCTGATATATTGAATGCAGCACTTTAACAACGTCACCTTATAGGATTTAAAATAACTCAGCTGGAATTTCATCAGCTCCGCTAGCTTTGTTCATAGTAAGGTTTCTTAAGTCTGATTTGACTTTACTTTCTAGGAAGTCTGGCTCTAAGTGAGTGACCACACCATCGTGGTTATAGGTCATTAAGATCTTTTCTGTATAGTTCTGTGTATTTTTGCCATCTCTTCTTAATCTCTTCTCCTTCTGTTTGGTCCTTGCTATTTCTGTGCTGTCTTGTGCCCATCTTTGCATGAAATAGTCCTTTGATATCTCCAGTTTTCCTGAAGAAATCTCTAGTCTTTCCCATTCTATTGTTTTCCTCTCTTTCTTTGCATTCTTCACTTAAGAAGTCTTTCTTACAGCAAAAGAAACACAGATGCATAGAATGGACTTTTGGACTCTGAGGGAGAGGGAGAGGATGGGCTGATTTGGGAGAATGGCACTGAAACATGTATACTATCATGTAAGAAACGAATCGCCAGTCTATGTTCGATACAGGATACAGGATGCTTGGGGCTGGTGCACGGAGATGATCCAGAGAGTGATACAGGGTGGGAGGTGGGAGGGCGGTTCAGGATTGGGAACTCATGTACACCCGTGGCGGATTCATGTCAATGTATGGCAAAACCAATACAGTATTGTAAAGTAAAATAAAGTAAAAATAAAAATTAAAAAAAGAAGGCTTTCTTATCTTTCCTTGCTGTTCTTTGAAACTCTGCATTCAATTGCATATATCTTTCCCTTTCTACTTTGCCTTTCACTTCTCCTCTTTACTCAGCTATTTTTAAGGCCTCCTCAGACAACCATGTTGCCTTCTTTGATTTCTTTTTCTGGGGAATGGTCTTGGTCATTGTACAGAAGACAGTTTCTGTACAATGTCACAAACCTTCACCCATAGTTCTTCAGGCATTCTGTCTACCAGATCTACCCTTGAATCTATTCTTTGTATAATCATAAGGGATTTGGTTTAGGTCATACCTGAATGGTCTAGTGGTTTCCTTGCTTCTTTTCAATTTAAGCCTGAATGTTGCAATAAGGAGTTGATGATCTGAACCATAGTCATCTCCAGGTCTTATTTTTGCTGACTGTATAGAACTTCTCCATCTTTGACTATAAATAATATAATCAACCTGATTTCTGTATTGACCATCTGGGTGATGTTGATAGGTAGAGTCATCTTTTGTGTTGTTGGAAAAGAGTGCTTGCTATGACTAGTGTATTCTCTTAGCAAAACTGTCTTAGCCTTTGCCATGCTTCATGTTGTACTCCAAGGCCAATCTTCCCTGTTACTCCAGGTATCTCTTGACTTCCTACTTTTGCATTTAAGGCAATGGCACCCCACTCCAGTATTCTTGCCTGGAAAATCCCATGGATGGAGGAGCCTGGTAGGCTGCAGTCCATGGGACCGGTAAGAGCCAGACATGACTGAGTGACTTCACTTTGACTTTTCACTTTCATGCATTGGAGAAGGAAATAGCAACCCACTCCAGTATTCTTGCCTGGAGAATCCCAGGGATGGAGCAGCCTGGTGGGCTGCTGTCTATGGGGTCGCACAGAGTCGGACACGACTGAAGCGACTCAGCAGCAGCAGCCCCTATATTGAAAAGGGCATCTTGGTTTTGGTGTTAGTTATAGGATGTCTTATAGGTTTCCACAGAACCATTCAACTTCACCTTCTTTGGCATCAGTGTTTGGGGCATAGACTTGGATTACTGTAAAATTGAATGGTTTGCCTTGGAAATGAACCAAGATCATTTTTGAAGTTTTTGAGATTGCACCCAAGTACTGCAATTTGGACTTTTTTATTGACTATAAGGGCTACTCCATTTCTTCCAAAGGATTCTTGAACACAGTAGTAGATACAGTGGTCATCTGAATTCAATTCATCCATTTCTGTCCATGTTAGTTCATTGATTTCTGTCTGTATTCACACTTATCATCTCCTTCTTGAGCAAGTTTAATTACCTGGGCTTGCAAAGAATTCTATACAACTGAGTGACTAACATTTCACTTCACATCAAGAACCTAACATTATAGGTTTTTATGTAATATTGTCCTTTACACCATCAGACTTTACTTTCACTATCAGCTGCATCCACAACTGGGTATTATTTTTGATTTGGACCAACCTCTTCATTCTTTCTGAGATATTTCCCTACTTTTTCTGAGTAGCATATTGGACAGCTATCTACCTGGGGGCTTATCTTCCAGTGTCATATCTTTTTGTCTTTTCATACTATTCACGGTGTTCTTGAGGCAAGAATACTGGACTGGTTTGCTATTCTCTTCTCCAGTGGACCATGTTTTGTCAGAACTTTCCACCATGACCCATTTGTTTTGGGTGACCCTATGCAGAGTACATCATGAGAAACGCTGGACTGGAAGAAACATAAGCTGGAATCAAGATTTCAGGGAGAAATATCAATAACCTCAGATATGCAGAGGACACCACCCTTATGGCAGAAAGTGAAGAGGAGCTAAAAAGCCTCTTGATGAAAGTGAAAGAGGAGAGTGAAAAAGTTGGCTGAAAGCTCAACATTCAGAAAACGATCATGGCATCTGGTCCTATCACTTCATGGGAAATAGATGGGGAAACAGTAGAGACAGTGTCAGACTTTATTTTGGGGGGCTCCAAAATCACTGCAGATGGTGACTGCAGCCATGAAATTAAAAGACGCTTACTCCTTGGAAGGAAAGTTATGACCAACCTAGAGAGTATATTCAAAAGCAGAGACATTACTTTGCCGAATAACGTCCATCTAGTCAAGGCTATGGTTTTTCCTGTGGTCATGTATGGATGTGAGAGTTGGACTGTGAAGAAGGCTGAGCGCCTAAGAATTGATGCATTTGAACTGTGGTGTTGGAGAAGACTCTTGAGAGTCCCTTGGACTGCAAGGAGATCCAACCAGTCCATTCTGAAGGAGATCAGCCCTGGGATTTCTTTGGAAGGACTGATGCTAAAGCTGAAGCTCCAGTACTTTGGCCTCCTCATGCGAAGAGTTGACTCATTGGAAAAGACTCTGATGCTGGGAGGGATTGGGGGCAGGAGGAGAAGGGGACGACCGAGGATGAGATGGCTGGATGGCGTCATGGACTCGATGGACGTGAGTCTGAGTGAACTCCGGGAGATGGTGATGGACAGGGAGGCCTGGCGTGCTGCGATTCATGGGGTCGCAAAGTTTCAGACACGACTGAGCGACTAAACTGAACTGAACAGAACAGGATAGCTTATAGCTTCACTGAGTTACATAAGGCCATGATCCATGTGTTCATTTTGGTTAGCTTTCTGTGATTATTGTTCTTGTGTTTTCTGTCTGCCCTCTGATGGATGATGATAAGAGCATTGTGAAGGCTTCCTGATGGGAGATTTTGTTGTGGGGAAAACTGGGTCTTGCTCTGGTGGGCAAGACAATGCTCAATAAATCTTTAATCCGATTATTTTGTAATGGGTGGGGCTATGCTCCTTGTGTTAGTTGTTTGGCCTGAGGCCACCCACTCCTGGAGTCCCTAGGCTACATAGTAGGGTTATGATTGACCTCCAAAAGGACTTATTCCAACACATGCCTCCTAGGACTGCTGCTGCCAGTGCCCTGGTCCCTGTGGTAGGCCACTGCTGACCCAACCCTCTGCAGGAGACTTTCAAAGACTCATAGGCAGTTCTGACTTAGTCACTGAGGTCACTGCTCCTTTCCCCTGGGTCCTGGTGCACACAAGATTTTGTTTGTGCCCTCCAAGAATCTGTTTCTTCCAGTCCTGTGGAAGTTCTGTGATCAAATCTCACTGTCCTTCAAAGTCAGATTCCCTGTCCCTTTGCCAGATCTCCAGACTGAGAAGTCTGATGTCAGGCCTAGAACCTTTGCAACAGTTGGAGAATTTCTTTGGTATGATCATTTTCCAGTTTGTGGGTTGCACACCAGCAGGTATGAAATTTGATTTTATGGTTACTGTGCCCCTCCTATTGTCTCTTTGTAGCTTCTCTTTTGTCCTTGGTTGTGGGATATGTTTTTTGGTGGGCTCCAGCATTCTCCTGCTGATGGTTGTTCAGCACCTAGTTGTGATTTGGTGTTCCTACAGGAGAAGATGAGCACATATCCCTCAAGCTGCTGCTGTCATTATTGTAGATTTGACATTGTGGGTGATAGCCTAGGTTTAAATACAATGTAAACACAAAGCAAAATTGGAAAATATGAGTATATGTTAGTGAGGCTAGTTCAGGAGAAATAGCATTCCAAAATATTTATTCATCTTTAACTTGGGGAACATCATCTTTGTGCACTTTCTAGAACTGTTACTTAATAATTAATTTTATTCTTATTAATACATAATTAACTAATTCTATTGCAATTAATAACTAATACTATTAATACTATGCTACTATTATATCCAACAGGGAAAAAAGTAGCATTTATATGTTTGATTATTTTTTGCATTAATGGAAAAGATTATTTTTTAACTGGGGTAATTTTATTTTTTAACATTAAACAGTTGTCTGTAATTTTCGAAGTTCTGACTTTATCCCTCGCATATGTTAATAAACAATGTCTCCATTGTTAAAAAGGAAAATATTATATTGTTTTAATTTACCCAACTACTGAGGTTTGCAGCTTATTGTAATATCATTATTGTTGTCTACATGTTGTCTGTGTGGGTCACAACAAACTGGAAAATTCTTAAAAAGATGAGAATATCAGACCACCTTATCTGCCTCTTGTGAAACCTGTATGCAAGTCAAGAAGCAACAGTTAGACATGAAACAATGGACTGGATTCAAATTGGAAAAGGAGTATGTCAAGGCTGTATATTGTTACCCTGCTTATTTAACTATACGCAGAGTACATCATATGAAATGCCAGGGTGGATGAAGCACAAGCTGGAATCAAGATTGCCAGGAGAAACATCAAAAACCTCAGATACACAGATGAAACCATCCTTATAGCAGAAAGCAAAGAGGAACTAAAGAGTGTCTTGATGAAGATGAAAGAGGACAGTGAAAAAGCAGCCAGTCCCATCACTTCATGGGAAATAGATGGGGAAACGATGGAAACAGTAACAGACTTTACTTTCTTGGGCTCCAAAATCATTGCAGATGGTGACTGCAGCCATCAAATTAAAAGACACTTGCTCCTTGGAAGAAAAGCTATGACAAACCTAAACAGAATATTAAAAAGCAGAGACATTACTTTGCTAAAAAGGTCTGCCTAGTCAAAGTTCTGTGTTTTCCAGTAGTCCTGTGTGAATGTGAGAGTTGGACCATAAAGAAAGCTGAGCTCTGAAGAATTGATGTTTCTGAACTGTGGTGTTGGAGAAGACTCTTGAGAGTCCCTTGGACTGCAAGGTGATCCAACCAGTCCATCTTAAAGGAAATCAGTCCTGAATATTCATTGGACTGATGCTGAAGCTGAAGCTCCAATACTTTGGCCAGCTGATGCTAAGAGCTGACAAGTTAGAAAAGACCCTGATGCTGGGAAGATTGAAGGCAGAAGGAAAAGGGGATGACAGAGGAAGAGGTGGTTGGATGGCATCACCAACTCTATGGACATGAGTTTGAGCAAGGCCTGGGAGTTGACGATGAACAGGGAAGCCTACCCTGCTGCCGCCCATGGGATTGCATAGAGTTGGACACAACTAAGCAACTGAACAGCAACATTCTGTATGAGGTCAAGTGTGCTCACATATAATCATCATAGATTTATGAAAATACTTTTGAATAAAGGGCACAGCAGGCGGCGGCAGTTGTGGATGTGACTGGTGACAGAAGCAAGATCCAATGCTGTAAAGAGCAATATTGCATAGGAACCTGGAATGTCAGATCCATGAATCCAGGCAAATTGTAAGTGGTCAAACAAGAGATGGCAAGAGTGAACGCCGACATTCTAGGAATCAGCGAACTAAAATGGACTGGAATGGGTGAATTTAACTCAGATGACCATTATATCTACTACTGTGGGCAGGAATTCCTCAGAAGAAGTGGAGTAGCCATCATGGTCAACAAAAGAGTCCGAAATGCAGTACTTGGACACAATCTCAAAAATGACAGAATGATCTCTGTTCGCCTCCAAGGCAAACCATTCAATATCACAGTTATCCAAGTCTATGCCCCAACCAGTAACACTGAAGAAGCTGAATTTGAATGGTTCTATGGTCTAAAAGACCTTTTAGAACTAACACCTTAAAAAGATGACCTTTTCATTATAGGGAACTGGAATGCAAAAGTAGGAAGTCAAGAAACACCTGGAGTAACAGGCAAATTTATCCTTGGTATGTGGAATGAAACAGAGTAAAGACTAATAGAGTTTTGCCAAGAAAATGCACTGGTCATAGCAAACACCCTCTTCCAACAACACAAGAGAAGACTCTATACATGGACATCACCAGATGGACAACACCGAAATCAGATTGATTATATTCTTTGCAGCCAAAGATGGAGAAGCTCTATACAGTCAACAAAAACAAGAACTCAGATCATGAACTCCTTATTACCAAATTCAGACTGAAATTGAAGAAAACAGGGAAAACCACTAGACCATTCAGGTATGACCTAAATCAAATCCCTTATGATTACACAGTGGAAGTGAGAAATAGATTTAAGGGCCTAGATCTGATAGATAGAGTGCCTGATGTACTGTGGAATGAGGTTCATTTCATTGTACAGGTGACAGGGATCAAGACCATCTCCATGGAAAAGAAATGCAAAAAAGCAAAATGGCTGTCTGGGGAGGCCTTACAAATAGCTGTGAAAAGAAGAGAGGTGAAAAGCAAAGGAGAAAAGGAAAGATATAAGCATCTGAATGCAGAGTTCCAAAGAATAGCAAGAAGAGAAAAGAAAGCCTTCTTCAGTGATCAATGCAAAGAAATAGAGGAAAACAACAGAATGGGAAAGACTTGAGATCTCTTCAAGAAAATTAGAGATACCAAGGGAACATTTCATGCAAAGATGGGCTCGATCAAGGACAGAAATGGTCTGGACCTAACAGAAGCAGAAGATATTAAGAAGAGGTGGCAAGAACACGGAAGAATTGTACAAAAAAGATCTTCATGACCCAGATAATCATGATGATGTGATCACTAATCTAGAGCCAGACATCTTGGAATGTGAAGTCAAGTGGGCCTTAGAAAGCATCACTACGAACAAAGCTAGTGGAGGTGATGGAATTCCAGGTGAGCTATTTCAAATCCTGAAAGATGATGCTGTGAAAGTGCAGCACTCGATATGCCAGCAAGTTTGGAAAACACAGCAGTGGCCACAGAGCTGGAAAAGGTCCGTTTTCATTCCAATTCCAAAGAAAGGCAATGCCAAAGAATGCTTAAACTACTGCACAATTGCACTCATCTCACATGCTAGTAAAGTAATGCTCAAAATTCTCCAAGCCAGGCTTCAGCAACACGTGAACCATGAACTCCCTGATGTTCAAGCTGGTTTTACAAAAGGCAGAGGAACCAGAGATCAAATTGCCAACATCCGCTGGATCATGGAAAAAGCAAGAGAGTTCCAGAAAAACATCTATTTCTGCTTTAATGACTATGCCAAAGCCTTTGACTGTGTGGATCACAATAAACTGTGGAAAATTCTGAAAGAGATGGGGATACCAGACCACCTAACCTGCCTCTTGAGAAATCTGTATCCATGTCAGGAAGCAACAGTTAGAACTGGACATGGAACAACAGACTGGCTCCAAATAGGAAAAGGAGTACGTCAAGGCTGTATACTGTCACCCTGCTTATTTAACATATATGCAGAGTACATTATGAGAAACGCTGGACTGGAAGAAACACAAGCTGGAATCAAGATTGCCGGGAGAAATATCAATGACCTCAGGTATGCAGATGACACCACCCTTATGGCAGAAAGTGAAGGGGAGCTAAAAATCCTCTTGATGAAAGTTAAAGAGGGGAGCGAAAAAGTTGGCTTAAAGCTCAACATTCAGAAAACGAAGATCATGGCATCCGGTGCCATCACTTCATGGCAAATAGATGGGGAAACAGTGGAAACAGTGTCAGACTTTATTTTTGGGGACTCGAAAATCACTGCAGATGGTGACTGCAGCCATGAAATTAAAAGACCCTTACTCCTTGGAAGGAAAGTTATGACCAACCTAGAGAGTGTATTCAAAAGCAGAGACATTACTTTGCCAACTAAAGTCCGTCTAGTCAAGGCTATGGTTTTTCCTGTGGTCATGTATGGATGTGAGAGTTGGACTGTGAAGAAGGCTGAGCGCCGAAGAATTGATGCTTTGAATTGTGGTGTTGGAGAAGACTCTTGAGAATCCCTGGACTGCAGGGAGATCCAACCAGTCCATTTTGAAGGCAATCAGCCCTGGGATTTCTTGGAAGGACTGATGCTAAAGCTGAAACTCCACTATTTTGGCCACCTCATGGGAAGAGTTGTCTCAGTGGAAAATTCTTTAATGCTGGGAGGGATTGAGGGCAGGAGGCGAAGGGGACGACAGCGGATGAGATGGCTGGATGGCATCATAGACTCGATGGACGTGAGTCTGAGTGAACTCCGGGAGATGGTGATGGACGGGAGGCGGGGCGTGCTGCGATTCATGGTTTCGCAAAAAGTCCGACACGACTGAGCGACTGAACTGAACTGAACCGAACCTCTGAAAATAGTTTCTAATTCCATTTCAACATTTCTCAGATAAAATAATAAGAAGGCTTTTCTATTATTACAGATAATGAATTAAAAAATGTGAAGTGTAAGGAAATGTATTGATTTGCCCAATGAGTGTGTAATAATAACTGTGATTCAATGACATGCACTGAGCCCAGTAAAACTTAAAATATTAAGAAATAAGCGTTGTGTACATTCAGTTAAATGAAGAATTGGTTCTGACAAAAAATTTTGAAATAAAATTGCTTGGGAAGTTAACTATAAATATGAATTATAACATGAACATGTAAGATTTTAGAAATTCCAGTTGAAAGATGATAGATCCTTTAAGTCTGCATAAGTTCAAAGTTGTAGATTGTTAGAATTCATTTTATCAACTGAAATACAATGACAATAACAAAATGTAAGCCATTGGATCAACATGTACATTGAATAGAAAAATTTTGTGTTGTCCCTAATGACTAATTAATTGCATATAAAAGTTGGACAATCAGGATATCAGTGAATTTCCTGAGTTATCTTTAAGCGTTGCATTTCAAACTTACCACAGAATGGAGAGTAATTTGCTTTCCATAAAAATGTTACAAATAAATTTGGAGCTACCCATAAAATATAAATTTAAATTAAGTAATATTGCATTCATCTAAGCAAATTGCTAGTAATAATAACAAAATGACATATATTTTCAAAGATTGCAAATTTTAGATTTTCTTAAAGAAGTTAATAAAATGGTATCTAATATTTTTTCCTATGGAAAAAGCAAAAGTTTAATAAATAAGAACTAATTGGATTTTAGCCATAAGCCCACTATAGCTTGATTTTGAGGCATGTTGGTAAAGAGGTATTTTATGGAGTATTTTATAATATCTAGTTTATAACAGACCAAGACTCTTGTAAACAAATTCTAAAATATTATCAAATGATGGAATACAGGTAAAATTAGAAATTAAAAAATCATGTATATCAAAAGAAATTAACAGTAAATATAATTATCTGCAGGAATTATTCTATTCTCTTTGAACATTCAGATTTTAAATGATAAAATGCTTAATTTCAAATTAGTTTGGAATTGCCCTATTATTAAATTTTGGCTTCTGTTTAGTACCCATGTTAGTTCCAAAAGCAAAATTTCGGTTAAGAAGTAGGGCTTTTAAATTTGACTCCCTTTAAATAAAATTTTACTTTTTCTATAAAACCTGATATGTAATCAGCTCATTTCCCTGTATTTATTTAAAATTTCTTTTTTGTTCTTCTATTGGGAAAATAAGTTTTTTATTTAGGATACAATTTATACCAGAATCTCTCCTAATAAATTAATCCATTAAGAATATCCAACTAAACCTAGAATTAACATTTCAGATATTTTCATTTTAGCCCATTGATGAACTACACCCAATACTTTAGTTGAACAAATTCACTCATCATTAGTTCAGTTCAGTTTAGTCTCTCAGTCGTGTCTGACTTTTTGCGACCCCATGAGGCACGCCAGGCCTCCCTATACCATCACCAACTCTCGGAGTTCACTCAGACTCACCTCCATCGAATCAGTGATGCCATTCATCCATCTCATCCACTGTCATCCCCTTCTCCTCCTGCCCCCAATCCCTCCCAGCATCAGAGTCTTTTCCAGTGAGTCAACTCTTCCCATGAGGTGGCCAAAGTACTGGAGTTTCAGCTTTAGCATCATTCCTTCCAAAGAAATCCCAGGGTTCCATGAGCACTTGAAAAAAAGGTGAAATTCGTTGTTTTGGGGTGAAATGTCCTATAGATATCAATTAGGTCTAACTGATCTAATGTATCATTTAAAGTTTGCGTTTCTTTGTTAATTTTCTGTTTAGCTCATCAATGAATATAGTAAAGTTGCAGGATATAAAATCAACACACAGAAATCCCTTGCATTCCTATACACGAATAATGAGAAAGTAGAAAAAGAAATTAAGGAAACAATTCCATTCACCATTGCAACAAAAAGAATAAAATACTTAGGAATATATCTACCTAAAGAAACTAAAGACCTATATATAGAAAACTATAAAACACTGATGAAAGAAATCAAAGAGGACACTAATAGATGGAGAAATATACCATGTTCATGGATTGGAAGAATCAATATAGTGAAAATGAGTATACTACCCAAAGCAATTTACAAATTCAATGCAATCCCTATCAAGCTACCAGCCACATTTTTCACAGAACTAGAACAAATCATTTCAAGATTTGTATGGAAATACAAAAAACCTCGAATAGCCAAAGCAATCTTGAGAAAGAAGAATGGAACTGGAGGAATCAACTTGCCTGACTTCAGGCTCTACTACAAAGCCACAGTCATCAAGACAGTAATGGTACTGGCACAAAGACAGACATATAGATCAATGGAACAAAATAGAAAGCCCAGAGATAAATCCACACACATATGGACACCTTATCTTTGACAAAGGAGGCAAGAATATACAATGGAGTAAAGACAATCTCTTTAACAAGTGGTGCTGGGAAAACTGGTCAACCACTTGTAAAAGAATGAAACTAGATCACTTTCTAACACCGCACACAAAAATAAACTCAAAATGGATTAAAGATCTAAATGTAAGATCAGAAACTATAAAACTCCTAGAGGAGAACATAGGCAAAACACTCTCAGACATAAATCACAGCAGGATCCTCTATGATCCACCTCCCAGAATGCTGGAAATAAAAGCAAAAATAAACAAATGGGATCTAATTAAAATTAAAAGCTTCTGCACAAAAAAGGAAACTATAAGCAAGTTGAAAAGACAGCCTTCTGAATGGGAGAAAATAATAGCAAATGAAGCAACTGACAAACAACTAATCTCAAAAATATACGAGCAACTTCTGCAGCTCAACTCCAGAAAAATAAACGACCCTATCAAAAAATGGGCCAAAGAACTAAATAGACATTTCTCCAAAGAAGACATACGGATGGCTAACAAACACATGAAAAGATGCTCAACATCACTCATTATTAGAGAAATGCAAATCAAAACCACAATGAGGTACCACTTCACACCAGTCAGAATGGCTGCGATCCAAAAATCTGCAAGCAATAAATGCTGGAGAGGGTGTGGAGAAAAGGGAACCCTCCTACACTGTTGGTGGGAATGCAAACTAGTACAGCCACTATGGAGAACAGTGTGGAGATTCCTTAAAAAATTGCAAATAGAACTACCTTATGACCCAGCAATCCCACTGCTGGGCATACACACCGAGGAAACCAGAATTGAAAGAGACACATGTACCCCAATGTTCATCGCAGCACTGTTTATAATAGCCAGGACATGGAAACAACCTAGATGTCCATCAGCAGATGAATGGATAAGAAAGCTGTGGTACATATACACAATGGAGTATTACTCAGCCGTTAAAAAGAATTCATTTGAATCAGTTCTGATGAGATGGATGAAACTGGAGCCGATTATACAGAGTGAAGTAAGCCAGAAAGAAAAACACCAATACAGTATACTAACACATATATATGGAATTTAGGAAGATGGCAATGACGACCCTGTATGCAGGACAGGGAAAGAGACACAGATGTGTATAACGGACTTTTGGACTCAGAGGGAGAGGGAGAGGGTGGGATGATTTGGGAGAATGACATTCTAACATGTATACTATCATGTGAATTGAATCGCCTGTCTATGTCTGACGCAGGATGCAGCATGCTTGGGGCTGGTGCATGGGGATGACCCAGAAAGATGTTATGGGGAGGGAGGTGGGTTCATGTTTGGGAATGCATGTAAGAATTAAAGATTTTAAAATTTAAAAATAAAAAACTAAAAATAAATTAACCCCAAAAATAAAAAAAATTAAAAAAAGAAAGTGAAAAGTGAAAAAAAAAAAAAAAAAAAAAGAAATCCCAGGGTTGATCTCCTTTAGAATGGACTGGTTGGATCTCCTTGCAGTCCAAGGGACTCTCAAGAGTCTTCTCCAACACCTCAGTTCAAAAGCATCAATTCTTCGACACTCAGCTTTCTTCACAGTCCAACTCTCACATCCATACATGACCACTGGAAAAACCATAGCCTTGACTAGACGGATCTTTGTTGGCAAAGTAATGTCTCTGCTTTTGAATATGCTATCTAGGTTGGTCATAACTTTTCTTCCAAGGAGTAAGCATCTTTTCATTTCCTGGCTGCAGTCACCATCTGCAGTGATTTTGGAGCCCCCAAAATAAAGCCTGACACTATTTCCACTGTTTTCCCATCTATTTCCCATGAAATAATGGGACCAGATGCCATGATCTTAGTTTTTTGAATGTTGAGCTTTCAGCCAACTTTTTCACTCTCCACTTTCAGTTTCATCAAGAGGCTTTTTAGCTCCCCTTCACTTTCTGCCATAAGGGTGGTGTCATCTGCATATCTGAGGTTATTGATATTTCTCCCGGCAATCTTGATTCAAGCTTGTGCTTATTCCAGTCCAGCGTTTCTCATGATGTACTCTGCAAAGAAGTTAAATAAGCAGGGTGACAATATACAGCCTTGACGTACTCCTTTTCCTATTTGGAACCAGTCTGTTGTTCCATGTCCAGTTCTAACAGTTGCTTCCTGACCTGCATATAGGTTTCTCAAGAAGCAGGTTAGGTGGTCTGGTATTCTCATCTCTCTCAGAATTTTCCACAGTTTATTGTGATCCACACAGTCAAAGGCTTTGGCATAGTCAATAAAGCAGAAATAGATGTTTTTCTGGAACTCTCTTGCTTTTCCATGATCCAGCGGATGTTGGCAATTTGATCTCTGGTTCCTCTGCCTTTTCTAAAACCAGCTTGAACATCTGGAAGTTCACAGTTCACGTATTGCTGAAGCCTGGCTTGGAGAATTTTGAACATTACTTTGCTAGCATGTGAGATGAGTGCAATTGTGCAGTAGTTTGAGCATTCTTTGGCATTGCCTTTCTTTGGAATTGGAATGAAAAAGGATCTTTTCCAGTCCTGTGGCCACTGCTGAGTTTTCCAAATTTGCTGGCATACTGAGTGCAGCACTTCCAAAGCATCATCTTTCAGGATTTGAAATAGCGCAACTGGAATTCCATCACCTCCACTGGCTTTCTAAGGCCCACTTTTGACAAACTAAATCTAAGTTTGCATTTTCTCTCCAAATGCATGGTAAGCAATACCTTAGATTATTTTTTATTAGATTATTTTAGTATTTTTATACCTTATTTTTATTTTTGTTAAATAGAGAAAACTATATAATTTAACCTGACACTAATGGAAAAGAATAATATTATTTTTAAGCAACTATAAAAGAATCAATGATAATGGTAATACATATAAAATGCATTTCATTGGAAATTCATTTTGGAATTCAGCATTATTGTGAAAAAGTAAGTTATTCCATGAAGAAGATATGGTCTCATGGTTTTATTAGGTGAACTTAATACATTTTCATCAGAATATTTACATTTTTCTGATGATAGTGGAATGACCAATCTCTATTGGTCTTCATCCACAATTTTGAGGGCTCGGAGAAGGATACAGCGTAATAGCCAAGGTAAATCATACTAAGAAATGTTTGGCTAATTCTACCCTGTAATCCCACAGAAAACTTTTCTTGGAGAAAAAAGACTGTTTAGAAGTTTTGCATATTTAAACTACCTTTTTTTTTTCTTTCAGCTATCTGTTATAATAACATGTATTATTTTAGACACCTCTGGTCTCTGTTTCAATGATTTATTTATTATTATTATTATTATTTGTCTTCTCCTTCTTGTGGCTCAGCTAGCTGGTAAATAATCCATGTGGCTCAGCTGGTAAAGAATCCTTCTGCAATGAAGAAGACCTGTGTTTGATACCTGGGTTGGGAAGATCCCCTGGAGAATGGAATGGCTTCCCATCCAGTATTTTGGCCTAGGGAATTCCATGGACTGTATAGTCCATGGGGTCACAAAGAGTTGGACATGGCTGAACGATTTTCATGTTCACTTAAAATATTACCCCTATCACAAAAGAAACTCTAGTTAAAGTTAATTTTTTTCCTTCTCCCAAATCTTATTTTATGATTTAGGGGACTTGGGATAATATATATAAATTTAAATAGACCATTATGTTTTAATGGATTTGTTTCTATTCATATATATTACACGATGAGCTTATTCATATATATTACATGATGAACTTCCCTGGTGGCTCATACAGCAGAGAATCTGCCTGCAATTCAAGAGACCAGAGTTGGATTCCTGGGTCAGGGAGATCCCCTGAAGAAGGAAATGGCAACCCACTCTAGTATTCTTGCCTGGAAAATCTCATGGACAGAGGAGCATGGCAGTCTACAGTACACGGTGTCACAAAGAGTCAGACATGACTGAGTAACTAACATACACACTTACATTAATTATGTAAAAAATTACTATGAAAAGGTAGTAAAGAACTCTGCATAAAATAATAGAGACAATAAAGTTAGATTTTTAGGTACTAATTAGTTTAGGTACTAATTTTGATGCACTAAAATGTTTATTCCTATTCATTAAAATTCCAAAGTGATAGTTTTTATTTAAATGTATTATTTTACATTTTAGAATTTCATTATTTGTCTTTGCACAAATATTTTACAATATCCTGTATCTTGCGTTGATCCTGGACTGGAGATTAGTTTCTTATATAATATTATACATGTTTCAGTGTCATTCTCCCAAATCATTCCACCCTCTCCCTCTCCCACAGAGTCCAAAAGACTGTTCTATACATCTGTGTCTCTTTTGCTGTCTCACATACAGGGTTATTGTTACCATCTTTCTAAATTCCATATATATGCGTTAGTATACTTTATTGGTGTTTTTCTTTCTGGCTTACTTCACTCTGTATAATCAGCTCCAGTTTCATCCACCTCAGAACTGATTCAAATGTATTCTTTTTAATGGCTGAGTAATACTCCATTGTATATATGCACCACAGCTTTCTTATCCATTCATCTGCTGATGGACATCTAAGTTGCTTCCATGTCCTGGCTATTATAAACAGTGCTGCAATGAACATTGGGGTACACATGTCTCTTTCAGTTCTGGTTTCCTCAGTGTGTATGCCCAGCAGTGGGATTGCTGGGTCATAGGACAGTTCTATTTCCAGTTTTTTAAGAAATCTCCACACTGTTCTCCATAGTGGCTGTACTAGTTTGCATTCCCAGGTTCAATGCAGGATACAGGATGTTTGGGGCTGGTGCACTGGGATGACCCAGAGGGATGGTATGGGGAGGGAGGTGGGAGGGGGATTCAGGATGGGGAACACGTGTATACCCATGGCAGATTCATGTTGCTATATGGCAAAACCAATACAATATTGCAAAGTAAAAAAATAAAAATAAAGATATTCAATAAAAAATTAAAATATTCATTATTCTAAGACAATTATATTTTAAGTATCTCATCTCTTTGTTATAGCGGAAATTTAAAGACATATAAACAGCATTGATTTTCTGCATGAAAAGTTGGTAATGAACTCCTTATGTACATAATTCTTCCTTTTTTTTTTTTTTTTGCATTCCACCTAATTCTGACCAAGATACATAATATAGATCAGTTTTAAACTTTCATTTCATTTAGAGCCATGTATTTACCCATATCATTTAAAGACATATATTTGTGAATTGTGCATGTACATGTGTGTAAGGGTAAGCCCATACATATGTACATTGATATAAATGTATATGTATGTGTGTATCTACATGCCTAAACTGAAAAAAAAACCTGTCAAAGATATTTGTAATGATATTTATCTGTTTAAATTCAAAATCCTTGTAAGCTGTATTAATTTTCTATTACAGAGTAAAAAGTCACTATAAACACAGCACTTACAACAACACACGTTTATATCACTACTTCTGAAGGTAAGGAAATGGGGCATGGGCTAGTTGGGTCCTTTGCTCAAAGTCTTTCCAGAAATACATCCAAGTATTGGCTTGGGCCATGATCTCATGTAATGTTTGTGTTTCTCAAGCTCATTTAATTTTTGGCAAAATCATTTCTCTGCAGTTGTAGGAATGAAGTCTACATTATTATTTTTTTTTCCTAACAGCCTGCTGAGAACTAGATCTTAGCTACTAGACTTTCTCAACATGTGGCAGCTTCTTTAAAAGCAGAATAATCTCTCTCCTGTCTTATACAATGGACAGAAGTCTTTGTGATATAATAATGGGGGTGACTATACCATCATTTTTTCCATAAATGGTAATAATCAAAGGATCTTTTCTATACCATTATAGTCATATGTGACCTTCATACTCTAAAAGAGGAAATTATGCAGAGCATACGCTCCAGAGGAGAGGAATCCCAGAGGCTACCTTAGAAGTCTGTGTATTTGTATAGCTGGAGATGTCTTTTTGCATAGAAGCTGAGGAAAATGGTTAAGTTATTGAGATACTTAAAAAAAAAATAAACTCCCTGAAAAAAATTCAAGCCATTTTACACATATTATTTAGTACTGTATTTGGCTGTATTATTGTACATTAGTCTATAAATCATCTACACCAAAGAAAATGAGTGACAGTTGGTAGTTTGGGCTCCTTGAAGCTACTCTATTTTTCATGGATTCTATACCACAGATCAAGTGAATTCAAGAGAAGAGATGAATAGGGTTATTTTTCCTTGCTTTTTGTAAAATGAAAATGCTTTCCAACATTTCTGTGGCAGATTCTGACTGTGTCTTTTTCTAAGCCTTCTGTAATGGAGCAGATTTTAAATTCTTTTGTGGCATCAAATCCCAGCTGCCTGAAACCACCTGCCTTTTTGGAGAAGAGAGCTTAGGTGAATAAGAGGATACCTGAAAGGAATGTTTTGTTATGAAAATGCCAATAATTTTACCAAAGCTATCAACCCAATTATATCATATAGAACATATGAAAAAATTTTAAAAGACAACTATAAAGAGCTTATTAATATGTAGATACTGTTAATTCATGCTATTCCAAGTGTAAAGCATCACATATTTCAATTTTGCACTGCTGTTTTTAAGGGGAAGGGAATTACAGTTTAATTATGACAAAAACTGACTAAAAATGCCACTATCAAAATAAGCCCCGTTATTAAAAATGTGTAATATGATTAAAATAGGATAATAGGTTTAAAACATCAACCCTAATAATCAAAATGATTATTGAATAATTATTAATGAATAACCAAAATCTTCTATTTCTAGTTATAGAAAGTTTTTTTTTCAGAACTAATATCCTGATTCATTAAAAAATGACCAGAGAATTCTAGAATTATTTGAGGCATTACTGTCATGAAACACAGAGCAGATTCAACAGGTGGTAAAAGGTAAAAGCTGAATGAGAGCTTTAGATTTTAAAAACTAAATTAATCTAATAATACAGAAATCTACTTGTTCTCCTTGTCCATTTATTTATATATTATGCGATAGGTAATATAAGAGACAAAGGAACAGTCTGAGAAACTATTGTATGTTTTCATACATATGTATGGAATTGAGGATGGTTATGACAGTACAAACTTATAATTTCCACTAAAGTAGCTAAAGTTTATTTTCAATGTCTCTTCATATTATGATATATCATATCTCTCATAAACAAAGTATTGTTTCAGTTTATTATTGTATTCCTCAGACAGTGTTGTTATACATGATCAAAAAGTATCTCATTAAAGAATGACAGTGTTTTGCGTTAGTTGTACTCAAAGCCTCCTTGGGCATTACACCAAAGAAAAAGCAAATGACAGTTGGTGTCAACACTAAACAGCTTAGGGCAAACTATTTTCTCAAAACCTATGTAATTTAATTGAAATGCAATATTTCATGAATATTAGAAAACTAGGCTTTATTAAAAATGGCAAGGAAAAGTGAATGCATGACTGTTTAGAGTAACAAGCAATACAAATTTATTCATTCTATGCGTCACTGAATTATTTAAAACTTAGCCTAAGCACAAGGTCATGGAATAATTTTGGCAAGTAGGCATTTTGCATGATGCATTTCCATAATTCCCCTGCCTCTACAAGTTGATCACAACTTAGGCGTGGAGACTTTTTTCTTGTAGTTACAGAGCCAGATAGTCTCCAATTCAAAATTAGAGCCAAAGCAACTGTTAACATTTGACATAGAAAATGTATATATGGATGAAGAAAGTTCTAAATTTTATTAGTTTTGTTATTTTATGTTAGAATGTTGCCTAGTAACCCTAAGACTTGTAAACAAAGTAAAAGAAAATTAAATTCCCTACAACTCAATTTTAATTTTATTCCAAAATAAAAGTGATATGTAGAATAAACATTAAGTTCTCAGATCAGAAAAACTTCCATACAAAAACTGTAAACAAAGCCTACTAGTTAAGTAACTGAAGTGATAATTACAATTCTTAATTTCTGTTGTAGTGTCTTTGACCCAGAACATTTCCTTTGTATTCTTTCTTAATGTCTCTTTTTTGCTCTTCCTACATGGTGTCCACTTTTATCATCAGAACACTTAGTTATTACTCAAAGTTATTTAAAATCTGTGGTCTGATATTTCTAACGTTTCTGGCATATCTGTATCTGGTTCTGATGCTTGCTCTGTCTGTTCAAAATGTGCTTTTTTGGTCTTTTAGTGTGTCTTATAAATTTTTGTTGATAACTAAATGTGACATATTGGGTAAAAGAAATGAAAGTACAGAGGACTTTAGCATGAGATTTGTGCTTATCTGGCTAGAAATTGGCTGTTTTGTTATTTGCTATAGAGTAGCACTCAGAGGCTAAAATTTCCACGTCTTTTTTTTTTTTTTTTGTCTCCCTGAGGTATTTAGGTTTCCTTAGAGAGTTCTTCTCTAATAAAGCCTGAAATGTGTGGCTCTTTCAGTTGTATCCTCCCATTGTTATAGAGGAGCACCGTTGATGTGATGATGAGCTGTGGAGGAGGGAAAGCATACTGTAATCCTATGATTAGGTCTCTCCTTTTAGCAAACCTGTGCCCTACGGCTGTGACCTTCAGAAGCACTTCTCAGCCCCACTGTGCCCCTCCTAATGTGAGACAAGTAGTGAGATGGGGCTGGAGTTGTGTGCTGCTCTTCCTCCAGGTTGTTTTGTTGTTGTTGCTTAGTCATGAAGTTGCATCTGACTCTCTGACTCTTTATGACCCCATGGACTGTAGTCCACCAGGCTCCTCTGTCCATGGGATTTCCCAGGCATGAATACCAGAGTGGACTGGTATTTCCATCTCGAGATCTTCCCAACCCAGGGATAGAACCCCTGTCTCCTGTACTAGTGGGCAGTCTTATTACTGCTGAGCCACCAGGTAGGCCTCCAGGTTGTTTACACTTTGGAAAAAAACCCAGTTGCTTGGGTTCTGATAAAATAGTTTCTTTAGAGGGCAAGTCTTAAGAAAAAGAGCAAAATGCTCTAGACTTATTTCAAAATGGCTACTTTCCTGCTCCTTAAGGCTGGAGCCCAGAGGTAATTCTTCTCTAATCTTTAATCTAAGAACATGGTAGGGCTCCAGGAGGTACAACTCACAAAAGTCTGAAGAACGTCTCTAAGACTGAATGCCCCATGGGGATTTTACCTCTCAAATTTATTCACACTGGACCTCCAAAAATTTATCAATTACAGATTAGGTATTCCTGCCCCAAACTGGTTTTCATGGAGATTTCTCTTCTTGGGGTTCTGCTTTTATAAACTGTCATTCCCTGTATCTGCATATTCAGGTGGGAGAGTGGAAGGAAGGATTGCTCTGTGACCTTTATTCCCTGATGAATCATAGAAATATTGATTTTCAGTTTTTTAACTTTTCTCCTGTGTGAATGGGAATGATGGTCTTTCAGTTCTTTGCATGGTGGCCTGCAAACCACCAGAAAGGTTTTTCTTAACTGATTTCCCTCCTCTCAGTTGAGACAATAATGCTAGAAGGGATGAGAATTGGCTAACTGTCCTACTAATTCAGATATTCAGATATTCAATATATTGGATATTGTTCTGATGAAGTAATTGCCTGGGACTGTTGGCATCTGTTATGGAGAATGTTCTGAGAGTGTTTCAAAATGATTACTTTTGCCCTCCCCTTACTGAAAATGTGAGGGGAGAACTTCAACATGAGAACCAGGTGCAATTCTTGGAGGTAAAATTAAAGAAAGTGTTGAGGCAATCCTGAAACTGGGATCAAGATTTTTTTATTTTAAAATGAACGCACACTTTACCTCTTGCAAGTCCTTCAATCACCAGTGCTCCTATCCCTGGTGGTGTAGTGGTAAAGAATCCGCCTGCCAGTGCAGGAGACTCAGGAGATGTGGGTTCAGCCCATGGGTCAGGAAGATACCTTGGAATAGGAAATAACAACCCACTCCAGTATTCTTGCCTGGAGAATTCCATGGACAGACGAGCCTGGTGGGCTGCAGTCCATGGGGTCACAAAAAGTCAGACTGACTGAGCAACTGGGCACACATGTATGCTCCTTTGCTCATAGGGCAAAGTGAAAGTGCAAGTCAGTCTCTCATATCTGATGCTGTGTGACCCCAAGTGCTATACAGCCCATGGAATTTTCCAGGTAAAATTCTGGAGTGGGTAGCCTTTCCCTTCTCCCAGAGATCTTCCCAACCCAGGGATGAAACTCAGGTCTACGTTATTGCAGGTGGATTCTTTACCAGCTGAGTCACTAGGGAAGCCCAAGAAAATTGGAGTGGGTAGCCTATCCCTTCTCCAGTGGATCTTCCTCACCCAGGAATCAAAAGGGGCTCTCTTGCATTGCAGGCAGATTCTCTACCAGCTGATCTATCAGGGAAGCCCATGACAGGGCAAGATGCTGCCTTTACCCTCAAAACATTTTTATACACCTCAGGAAAAGTTCTTTCTGTTCCTCTTCAAGGATGTGATACATTACTTACAGATTTTTAAAATAATTTTGATACATATAGTGAACATGTTTTTTTCAGTTACATATTAAACCAGTAATTATACCAGTGATTAATTGTATAATTAGATGTTAATCAGAACTTTCTTAAGCTTTCTTATTGATTCCAATAATTTCCAGAGGGTATTTCAATGATCTCGAAAAATATTAAGTAATAATTTAAAATAGGCACTTAATTTTTGTTCCTAATATTCAGGCCTCTAATTATTTCAGGTTGAAATCAATATCTAAGCCATTATAAAATTTACAGAAAGATAGTAGATGAATAGATAGATTATGCCATGAAAGATTACTCTTATTCACTGTATGTTACCGTAATTTAGAAATTAGAATTTAGTACTAAAAATTGCCAAAATATATTATAAATATCTGTTGATACATAGTTTTCCACATTCAAATATTTACATAGACAAGGATATTCATTGTATTTTTACTAATGAAAATTCCTGGCATGGCTGGAATAAATTCTCATTAATAATATATTTTTTTTAATCTACTGGATTCTATTTTTGGAATTTCTATTTTTACTTAGTATTTGTTTTAATATTTTATTTAGTATTTATTCATTGATTTATTGAATTATATTGAGAGTAAATGTAACCACATATTAACTTTGTCCTTGTTTATTCTACGTTGGCTTCATAAAATCTATTGAAAGTCAAAATATTCTGAAATAACTTTAGTTCAGTCAGTTCAGTCGCTCAGTCGTGTCATGAATTGCAGCACGCCAGGCCTCCCTGTCCATCACCATCTCCCGAAGTTCACCCAGACTCATGTCCATCGAGTCCGTGATGCCATCCAGCCATCTCATCCTCGGTCGTCCCCTTCTCCTCCTGCCCCCAATCCCTCCCAGCATCAGAGTCTTTTCCAATGAGTCAACTCTTCCCATGAGGTGGCCAAAGTACTGGAGTTTCAGCTTCAGCATCACTCCTTCCAAAGAAATCCCAGGGTTGATCTCCTTCAGAATGGACTGGTTGGATCTCCTTGCGGTCCAAGGGACTCTCAAGAGTCTTCTCCAACACCACAGTTCAAAAGCATCAATTCTTCGGCACTCAGCTTTCTTCATAGTCCAACTCTCACATCCATACATGCCCACAGGAAAAACCGTAGCCTTGACTAGATGGACCTTAGTCGGCAAAGTAATGTCTCTGCTTTTGAATACGCTATCTAGATTGGTCATAACTTTTCTTCCAAGGAGTAAGCGTCTTTTAATTTCATGGCTGCAGTCACCATCTGCAGTGATTTTGAAGCCCAGAAAATAAAGTCTGACAGTGTTTCCACTGTTTCCCCATCTATTTACCATGAAGTGATGGGACCAGATGCCATGATCTTCGTTTTCTGAATGTTGAGCTTTCAGCCAACTTTTTCACTCTCCTCTTTCACTTTCATCAAGAGGCTTTTAGCTCCTCTTCACTTTCTGCCATAAGGGCGATGTCATCTGCATATCTGAGGTTATTCATATTTCTCCTGACAATCTTGATTGTAGCTTGTGTTTCCTCAAGTCCAGCATTTCTCATGATGTACTTTGCATAGAGATTAAATAAGCAGGGTGACTATATACAGCCTTGACGTACTCCTTTTCCTATTTGGAACCAGTCTGTTGTTCCATGTCCAGTCCTAACTGTTGCTTCCTGACCCGCATACAGATTTCTTAAGAGGCAAGTTAAGTGGTCTGGTATTCCCATCTCTTTCAGAATTTTCCACAGTTTATTGTGATCCACACAGTCAAAGGCTTTGGCATAATCAATAAAGCAGAAATAGATGTCTTTCTGGAACTCTCCTGATTTTTCCATGATCCAGCGGATGTTTCTAATTTGATCTCTGGTTCCTCTGCCTTTTCTAAAACCAGCTTGAACACCAGGAAGTTCACTGTTCATGTATTGCTGAAGTCTGGCTTGAAGAATTTTGAGCATTACTTTACTAGCATGTGAGATGAGTGCAATTGTGCGGTAGTTTGAGCATTCTTTGTGACTTAGTGACACTGAAATTTTTATACCTTAGATATTTTGAAAGAATTGATTTATGGAAGGACCATTGCCCTTTTATAGGAAAATATTGAACCTATTTATAATTTCTTCTAAGACTATTCTTTCTGTTTCTCCTTTTCATGGCTAGTTTATAAGAATTATTTCTATCCCCCACACTCTTGCCAAATCTAGTATTTCAATGAGGATATCCACTTTATAATAGTTATGTATCATATTAAAGGGATTTAATTTCTGATCTCTTCTCATTGCTTTTTGATTTTTAAGTATTCTATTGATACATTTTCTTTAGCTCAGAAATTCTTCCCTTAGTAGTGTTCAGTCTACTAATAAAACCCATCAATGGCACTTTTAATTTTTGCCAGTGTTTTTTATTTCTAGCATTTCTTTTTTTTTTCTTATGATTTCCATCACTCTGCTTTCATTGTCCATCTGTTCTTGCATATTTTCCATTTTATCCATTAGAACTGTTAGTATACTAATCATAGATGTTTTAAGTTCTCAGCCTGATAATTCCAACAATTCTGCCATGTCTTGTTCTGATGTTTGCTCTGTCTTTCCAAATTGTGGTTTTTGCCTTTTGGTATGTTTTATAATTTTTTTCTTAATAACTTAGGCTGACATACCAGGCAAAATGAACAGCTATAAATAGGCCTTTAGGTATGTGGTGAAGCGATGTGGTGGGACAGAGAAGCATTCTTTTGTCTTGTTATTAGACCTCAGTCTTTTAGTGAGCTGCCTCTGGACTGTGAACCTCACAGGTTTCTCAGATTGTTCTCTTCCCCTTAGCTGGGACAAAATGACTTGAGTGAGCTGGAGTTGGATATCTCCCTTCCCTAGGTCATTTAGATTCTGATAATACAGAATGAGCAGGTTGGGCTCTTGAGTAACTAGTTTTACATGAGGGCAGGCCTTGTTAAGAACACAGTGCTCTGGAGTATTTAAAAATGGTCCCTTTCTTTTTCCTTGCTGAAATCCCTGGGAGATTCATCTCCAGTGTTTATTGTGGTAATCTGATTGAGCTGCCAGAGGTAAATTTCACAGTATTGTGGGCTCCTTAACCATTACTGGGCCTCCATGAATTTTTTTATCTCTTATACTATCCACACTGAGCCCCCAGCAATTTTCAATTATATTTCAGCTTTTCCTACTCCGGCACTGGCTTCATGGTTGCTTCTGTTCAAAAGTGTCTCCTCCTGGTAAGCCGAGACTTCCTATATTTGGCAATCCATCTAGTGGACAAATGTATTTAAAGCTTACATGGCATCTTTTTATGTATTTTCACCAATTTTATTTAGTTGTTTTTCTAAGTAAATACATTTCATAATCTGGCGTATTGTATATTTTTATGTTCTAAATATTTCATATATTACAATTTTAAATGTCTTGCTTTAAATTAAGGCAAAAAATAGAAAGAGTCCAAATATTCCAAAATAAATGATATTCTTTTTCTTGATGAATGTACATAATGAATATAAATATAGACCCAGATATATGCATGCATATGAAATGATATATAAGTTATTATTTTTATACAGAATGCCAGTAGATAAGTCATAAGTCAATAAAAAGGATAAACTTTTTTTTTTTCATTTTATTAACCATTTCTTTTCTTTTGGGCTTACCAAGCTTCCATAATTCTTTTTTTTTTTCTTTTTTTTAACTTTTTAATTTTACTTTATTTTACTGTATAATACTATATTGGTTTTGCCATACATTGACAGGAATCCACCACGGGTGTACATGCGATCCCAAACATGAACCCCCCTCCCACCTCCCTCCCCACAACATCCCTCTGGGTCATCCCCGTGCACCAGCACCAAGCATGCTGTATCCTGCATTTGACATAGACTGGTGATTTGATTCTTACATGATAATATACACGTTTCAATGCCATTCTCTCAAATCATCCCACCCTCTCCCTCTCCCTCTGAGTCCAAAAGTCCGCTATACACATCTTTGTCTTTTTTGCTGCCTTGCATACAGGGTCGTCATTGCCATCTTTCTAAATTCCATATATATGTGTTAGTATACTGTATTGGTGTTTTTCTTTCTGGCTTACTTCGCTCTGTATAATCAGCTCCAGTTTCATCCATCTCATCAGAACTGATTCAAATGTATTCTTTTTAACAGCTGAGTAATACTCCATTGTGTATATGTACCACAGCTTTCTTATCCATTCATCTGCTGATGGACATCTAGGTTGTTTCCGTGTCCTGGTTCTTATAAATAGTGCTGCCATGAACATTGGGTTACATGTGTCTCTTTCAATTCTGGTTTCCTCGGTGTGTATGCCCAGCAGTGGGATTGCTGGGTCATATGGCAGTTCTATTTGCAATTTTTTAAGGAATCTCCACACTGTTCTCCATAGTGGCTGTACTAGTTTGCATTCCCACCAACAGTGTAGGAGGGTTCCCTTTTCTCCACACCCTCTCCAGCATTTATTGCTTGCAGAGTTTTGGATCACAGACATTCTGACTGGTGTGAAGTGGTACCTCATTGTGGTTTTGATTTGCATTTCTCTAATAATGAGTGATGTTGAGCATCTTTTCATGTGTTTGTTAGCCATCCATATGTCTTCTTTGGAGAAATGTCTATTTAGTTCTTTGGCCCATTTTTTGATTGGATCATTTATTTTTCTGGAATTGAGCTGCATAAGTTGCTTGTATATTTTTGAGATTAGTTGTTTGTCAGTTGTTTCATTTGCTATTATTTTCTCCCGTTCAGAAGGCTGTCTTTTCACCTTGCTTATATTTTCCTTTGTTGTGCAGAAGCTTTTAATTTTAATTAGATCCCATTTGTTTATTTTTGCTTTTATTTCCAGAATTCTGGGAGGTGGATCATAGAGGATCCTGCTGTGATTTATGTTGGAGAGTGTTTTGCCTATGTTCTCCTCTAGGAGTTTTATAGTTTCTGGTCTTACATTTAGATCTTTAATCCATTTTGAGTTTATTTTTGTGTGCGGTGTTAGAAAGTGATCTAGTTTCATTCTTTTACAAGTGGTTGACCAGTTTTCCCAGCACCACTTGTTAAAGAGATTGTCTTTACTCTTTACATTGTATATTCTTGCCTCTTTGTCAAAGATAAGGTGTCCATATGTGTAGGATAAACTTTTAAATTGCATTATTTATGTTATATTTTAACTATCTATTGTAAATTATTGCATAATGTTCTTGGAAATTTTTTTTTAATTATCAGAATCTTTTTTTCTGTCAAGTGACAATGTTTATAAACTTCATAAATATGTCAGTATAGCACACTTCATATATTCCCTACCTTGGATATACCCAGAGCCAAATTACTCTTAGGCTGCTTTTGCCTGTTCTGGTGAATATATGGGATTTTAATTACTTACAGACAACTATCTTGAATGATAGTACTATAGATTTCAGCCTAATTAACACTATTGTTAATGGTATTTATATGTTTACAAACATTAGATGAAGTTCTGGTTTTAATCTGACTATACAGATGTGTATGCAGGAGTAAAATATTTCTCATTTTTAGTTAGTTTTAGTAACAATTAAAAATTATTTATTTTCACTTATCTGAATGTATAAATTAACTATTCATATCTTCATTTCCAATAATCACTCTCCAACTAATGCTATATAAATAAGCGCTCATTTAATTTCTTCTTTGGCAAAAGATATTTCACAAGAATTTCAAAGAAACTGCCAAAATGACTCCATATGTTTGCAGCACCAAAACTGATTAATTTCAAAACTTCTGGAAGCCACAGCATAAGATTTCAAGTGCTTGTGTGTGGCTATTGCCAGAGAATGGGATTTCCTTCTCTTCCATCTTCTAAATTTTTCAGTCAGCTATTTGGGGAATGTACTGGAAAGGGATTTTGGAGAATGCATTTTCAGGCTTCTCTCAGATGATATAGGAAAGAAGGCAAAGGTGACAGAAATAATGTTGAAATGCCAAAAATTTATGTAGCATAACTGTACCCTTTGTCAACCCATACAAATGTCTATCTATATCAATGCTATTAAACATCAACAACCCTGTCATTCCTTTTCCTAATACTATCAGCTCATTCCTTATACATTTGACAATATGCTTTCTGTCTCTTTAAAATTATGGGCACATAGTTTCATAAGTCTCTATGTCTGGCCATAGAGAACTCAGTCTCTCAGTTACTGAACTCAGTGTCAATATCTCTTTGATAATTTGTCTAGATACTAAAACACTAAGTTAAATATTACAGACAAATTTTAAATAAAAGGATAGGATGAAAAGGGAATCAGTTCATACATGCAAATATATACTTGTTTTTGTTTTATTTGGTTTTTTGTTAAGCTACTTTCAGGGAACTTTCTATGAGGTCATAGGAAATACTGGGGGAAAGAAGCATTAAAACAGGGTTCATAGGAATCTTAACCACTCATCTAAGCAACTGCTTGTTTCTTTAGAACCATTGAGAAGCCAATCTTCTATCAAAGATAGTCCTGCTACATGCCATAAATTTAGTGTAATCTTGGGATTATATTCACACTGTGATAGGTAGCTCAGGTTCATGGGTCTTGTACAGCATTCAGTGGCCATATGAGCTCAGTGGTAAAGTGATTTCCATTTTTTTAAAGGGGAATATTTTACTCAAGAAAAGAACAAGAATCATCTCTAAAGCCCTCAAGGTCTGTGCCATGATACTCCTTTCAGTAACTGGCAGAGATTTCATTAAACTTTCCTATCTGCTCAAGAAACTTGAAATAAGATTGGATACACTGGATTATTTGGCCAAAGAAGCAGAATGACTCACAGTGCATTTTGAAACTGATACAAATCTCTCTTTTTTCCCCCTGCATCTCATTCAATACTGAAAACCTGACAGTTCACTTGGTAAATCAGTTAAATTGGGGGAAGGACATCCCAGGCAGAAGAAATAGCACGTACCTATTTCAGAAGAAATAGCACGCTTCTACTACTGAGAGGGACCAATCAACAACTGTACCTCTTTTCCCCCTATATTACAATGTACACAGTATAGCAATTGGTTTTTAATTTTGGAACAAACACCTCAATGTGCTCAAGATCATGTATTAAGATAACTCCTGTTTTAGTCTAAGACCCTGACAGAACTTCTCATAGACCTGTATTGAATATTTGATATAGACAAAAGATAAACCTTCAATATGATAATTAAATAGTATTTTGAAGCAAAATGTAGTACATCCTGAGTGATATAAGTGCAATAGTTACATTGATACCTTTCTCTGTTTTATATTTTACTAAAATGAATGTGTTCATTCATCTGCCAAATTTTTATCCACAGCTTAGGTTCTCTTTTAGGGGATTGTGTTTGGAGTAGTTAAAAAAAAAAAAAAAAAAAAAAAGACAGCAAGAGATAGAGACAGTGACACAGACAGAAGCAGAAATATTTGCATTCCAGAGGTGGAAGCCAAATATCAAAGCAAATGAAAAAAAAAAAGTGAAATTATACATGATTTTAAATGGTGATAAAAGCAGAGGAGGAAAAGTAAAGCAAGCAAGCAAAATGATGAATATTGCAATAGAATGTTACAGTGTTAGATGACCTCACAGAATAATATGAGAAAGATTTGAAATTAGCCAAGAGACTCCACATATATGAGTTAATACATGATATTTGTTTTTCTTTTTCTGAATTACTTTACACATACATGTGGAATCTATAAAAATAGCCTAGGACTTCCCTGGTGGCCTAATGATAAAGAATCTGCCTGCCAATGCAGGAGAGATAAGTTCAATTCCTGATCTGGGAATGTCACGCGAGCATATGTTCCTCTGTTCTTTGTCTTGTCACAACAAAGATTTGGAGCGACGGACATTAAAGCCCTCAATGCGTCACAGCTCTCGGGTCTTGGACAAACCGTGCTATAGTTCTTAGGCAAATCAGTGTTACAGCTCTATTTTATTTAGAAGATAGTAGGAGAATACATCCTTGAAGTGTGAGGGCATGCCAACACAAAGACTAGAAGAGAAGAAAGTGGAGGAGCGGGTGGGAGAGAGAGAGAAAAAGAGAGAGAGAGAGAGAGAGAGAGAGAGAGAGAAAGCGCGGGAGAGAAGAGAGAGAGCAAGCGCTTTGGCTCCTCCTTTTATATGCTTTTCTCCTCCACCTGGACCTGCCCTATGCAAATTTGGCTTAGCCAGGAGTGCTGTTTGTTCTACCTAAAGTCTTCACTCTGGTCCTTGAAACTTCTTTTGTTCTATTTTCACGGGCTTTTCCCTTGTCTTTTAGCCACCGCCATTTTGGACTCCTTTTCCGTATTCTACCTACCTAACGGGATGATCCCACATGTCCATAGAAAAAAAGGAAAAATGGTACAGATAGACCTATTTTCAAGGCAGGAACAGAGACTCAGGTATAGAGAATGTACATGTGGGCACAGTGAGGGAAGGGGAGGGTGGGATGAGTTGGGAGATTAGAATTGACATATACACTACCACTGGTAAAACAGATAGCTAGTATGAACCTGCTATAAAGCACAGGAAACTCGGCTTGATGCTCTGTGATGACCTAGAAGGGTGGGATGGGGTGAGTGGGAGGGAAGTCCAAGAAAGAGGGGATATATGTGTGTGTATATATATATATATATATATATATATATATAGCTGATTCAGTTCATTGTCAGGAGAAAATAACACAAGATTGTAAAGCAATTATATTCTAATTATATATATATATACATATATATATATATATATTTATATTTATATACGGAGAAGGCAATGTCAACCCACTCCAATTTTCTTGCCTGGAGAATTCCATGAACAGAGGAGCCTGGTGGGCTGCTGTCCATGGATTCAAAGAGAGTTGGACATGACTGAAGTGACTTAGTAGCAGCATATATATATATATATATATATATATATATGAAATTAGCCAAGAGAAAATGCTAGTTTTTACCACTCCAGTTGGTAGGTACAGCATGTCCAAAATCTCCAAAACAAGACATGCCTAAATCATTCAAAGAAGAGAGTTTTAGCTCAACTGGGGATGATTTTTCTCTGCTTTGAATGTTTTACCTCAATCTTCCTCTATGTAGTTAACTATTCATTATTCAAATTAGACAAACTTCTCTGAAAACCTTGCTGTCCATCTTTTTCAACAAATATCCATTTAGGTACTATGTCAAATTTCTTTGATTTCTCCCCAAATTGCAAAGAAAACTGCTTCAAATAATGCAAAAACAAAACAAAACTATAACAAAAGCATGTTTCTTAAGGGACACATTGAACTATTTCAAAATAATAGAATATATTTGGTTATTTGCCAAAGACTGGCAGGATGGAAGGAGATAGAGTTGGAAATATATTTTTTAGGGATTTTGTGTGTCATCTCATTTTTATTCACTGAGGGCTATATAAATAAAAATGTCCTCTGCTACACTTTTTAGAGATTGAAAAGTATTTTGGATTTTCCTCATTCCCTACATCTTTATTTCTTAGTACTGAATTTGTGAGTACATAGTGGATAACAAATTCAAGTATGCAACTCTTTGTCCATGTTTCTATTTTCTAATATAGTCCACAAATCTTAAAATTTTAATATAAACATACTGTCTGTGGGCAGTCATATTTTCCAATTAACTTTTCATCAAATTGTGTCTTCATTTACCCAGAAATATAACCCTTGTTTCTCCTCTTCCTTCCTTCCTTCTTTTAGTTATTTTTCAAGAGAGGATATGTACCTTATTGGTACAGAGGATATGTACAAATTGCTGAAAAATTTGATTTTTCTATCTGTTTGTTAAGAGATATGTTTAGTTCTATACAAAATATACATTGAAGCTAAGTTATTTTTATTTTTTTTAAATTATGCACTTTGAATAAGTAAAAGATTTACCAGGAAAAACAATCTTTGGGATTACTCTCAGGACTGACAAAGAAATAGTCAAAGGAGTTAAATTTCTCAATAAATTATAGGAATATAGAAGATAGTTTGCTTATTGACAGATAACTTTTACTGATGAGAAGAATTGGAACTATAATGAAATTATGAAAGAAAGAAATGATCAATTGTGAATTAAAGTGAAAAAAAAAAGACAAATGGGTTTGTGATTAATGCTGCAAACAGGCTGATTTTTATTTTGTGTATATATAGTCCTTTCAGCCTAACTTGATGGGATTAACCCTAAATACTTGCTGAAAAGCATTCATAAGATGTAGTTGTCTTCTCATCAGGGGAATAAACTTTATTGTGTTTCTTTGAATAAATTTGGTGTATTGGCTGAATTCATAGATTATTACATACTAAACAGAGGGTTTTATTTAATAATAAAATAAATCTGTAAAACTAGGATTACATGGGACATTTCTCAAAGTCATTCACAACAATGAAAGGGAAAGCGGCTGGGCAGAGAATGCAAAGGATCAAGACGGTTTAAAATGGTCACAGGAAGTTGAAGGAAAACACTGGAGGACATATCAACCACACCCTAACTGAAACCCATCCAGAACACATTTGCATTGAAACAAATCTAGGTTTACTCAGTTCCTTATAGCAAGATGAATCATACCCCAGGGTAAAATAAAGGATATTTTTTTAATAAAGACAAGTTGGGAGGGGCTTAAAGAAAGAAAGAAAGTGAAGTGTCTCAGTCCTGTCCGACTCTTTGCAACCCCGTGGACTGTAGCCTACCATCCATGGGATTCTCCAGGCAAAAATACTGGAGTGTGTTGCCATTTATTTCTCCAGGGGATCTTCCCCACCCAGGGATCGAACCCGGGTCTCCAGCATTGCTGGCAGATGCTTTACCCTCTGAACAACCAGGGAACCCCTGGGAAGGGCTTAAGGAGAATTTCAAAAGAGGGAACCATTGCTGAATTTGAAGCAATATTAATTTGATGATTAGGTATCTCAGTAATCTTTTTCCAAATGCAAGATATTAAAGCCTGGCAAGGTTTGCTGTTGATAAAGTATCAGGCATCAGCTGAAAATGAGAGTGGTATACATTGGAAGGGGAGAGTCTTTTGGTGATTGTGGCTGTACCAGGTCAGTGTTCATGCTGGGCTGCTCATAGTGCCAGTTTCTATTTCTTCAAAGGAAAAAGACAAAGAAAGGCTGGCTGAAAGCCTTAATCACTTGATTTATCTGAAGATCATAAATTTACAGTGTCACTTTCTGACTACTTTTATAATAGAGGCAAAACACTGAAAATTATTTGATTAATATTAAATGAGTGTTTTTGTCAAGTGAAATCACGGAAATGAATGGGTCAAAGGAACTTAAATGTACTGACAAAATTTAGGTTGATTGATATACTGTGAAATATTCATCAAATGTGGAAAAAATTGAAAACAGGAGGAATTTGACAAGCAGAAATATAAGAGATAGTTGAGTTCTTTGGGAGTTTGACAATAAGCATAGCAGCAAAAATGATACTGTTCAGGAATGGAATAACAGCATTAATATTTTACAAATGGGAACATTCTGGGTAATGGAGATCCATGATGTAGCCATGATAATTAGAATGAATTAAGGAAAATGAAGAGCACTAGAGATGATGTCCAGTCATATTCAAGTCACCCAGTTTGATGCCAGTATGGAAAAAGCAGATACAAGCCCAGTACTCACAGATTTAATGAATGAGAAAGCATAAGATGATCTCAGTAAGAGTATGAAAGTCATGGGAAAAAAAGATTGATAGACTTTTTATCTTTTTAAACAAGTTTAAAGATGACAAAGAATGGTATTGTGACTCTGAATGGATACAAAGAAAATTAATGGGACAAATGATAAAAGTTAAATAAAATCTATATGTTACATAAATAATATTTTATCAAGGTTAATTTTGTAACATATATGATAGAACTGTGACTATTTAAGAGAATGCCCTTTTTAAAAAGCACACAATTATATACACAATGATTTGGATATAAAGAAGCAACTCATTTACATCTTACTCTTACGTATATGTGTATGTATCTGTATGTATACATGCATACAAGTTTTGTAAAATTCATATGTAGAATAGGAATACATTTGCAAGGATTTTATTTTTAATATTTTTTCAAAAGTAATATAAGTTTAAGATATTTAAAACAAAGAAGTTAAAAAAATCAAAAAAGAACATGACGCATGAGCGAGCATCAAATTCAAATTCATTTACATAGGTGTGAAGAAGTCATGACCTTTAGTTTTGCGGAGTGTGGAAAATGAGCAAACTCCAGTTGAGAAAGCTTAAGATGAAGTATTGTATTCAGGAAAACGGCAAACTAAAAATATTTTATTATTATTATTGTTATTGGAATGGAGACTGTTTTTCAAGCAAAGAAGAAAGTAAGCTTACATATGTATAAGCTGATTTTTTTCCAGTTGATATTAAAATTAAAGCTGAATTATGTAGGTATTATTTCTGTGTGAAACTAAGTGGTTCCTACTAGAACTGGGCACAGATCCTTGGCCTCTTTAGGGAAATGTATCAACTGATAGAGTCAAATGTCCAGACCCACCCAGTCAGCCTACACTCCACAAACTGAGTGATCAACAGTGTGGAACTGGGAAAGGGAAATTGATAAATTAATACAATAGATCCCTGTCGGGAAAAAGTAACCCAGTGAAAATAAAATAAATAATATAACTCAAGTTTCAGCTAAAACACTAATAGGCTTTTCTAATTAGTTTAGTTTTCCATCCAGGTTTTAATCATTCAATACCCTAATGACTATGACATATCATAAAAATGAAACAAAATGTATTTTAACATGTTTTTTCTGCTTTCTTTACTCCACAGTCTATTTTTGAGAACGTCTAAATTTAATCTTATTATATAAAAAGCAATGAGACAGAAATTTAGAAATAGTGCAACATCTTACTTGTCTGAATATAAGAATCACAGTAACATAGTATTAATAAAAAAGTATTTTGACTGTTTAAGCTTCTTTTAAATATCATTATGTAGCTATAGATGGTGTGTTTATGTGAAGTTAGAACATTTGACCATCTTCTAATCTACAATAAGATATTCCTATGGCATAAATCAAATTATTCTTGAAATTATATCTTGAAAAATTATTTGTTTATAAGTGATAAGTCCAAATTAATTTTTCAGCATTCTATATTTTGTCCTGTGGCTTCTCCTGAGAACTGGAATTATTCAGTCTCTTCATAAATGTTAACACATTATCAGATGGTGTCTCAGAAAAAATCGTTAGATGTCTATTGAAACTATTTTAGATTTTAAGCATTTATATACCTTCAAGGACATTATATGCAAAAGATGTGATATAAGACTCTGAAAATGTATCAGCCAAGTCCACAGCCAGAGACAGAAGATATATGCAAAGTAAGATAATCTGAAGAAGTTATATTTATATAGAGATACATTATAATGGTATCAGTGAGGTGTTCACTTCCATTCAGTTGCTCAGTCATGTCTAACTCTTTGAGACCCAGTGGACTGCAGGATTTCTGCAGGCATTCCCGAGGGAATGCCAGGCTTCCCTGTCCATCACCAACTCCTGGGGCTTGCTCAGACTCATGTCCATTGAGTCAGTGATGCCATCTAAACATATCATCCTCTGTTGTCCCCTTCTCCTCTTGTGTTCCATCTTTCCCAGCATCAGGCTCTTTTCCAAAGAGCAGGTTGTTCACGTTTGGTGGCCAAAGTATTGGAGCTTGAGCTTCAGTCCTTCCAATGAATATTCAGGACTGATTTCCTTTAGGATGGGCTAGTTGGATCTCTTTGTAGTCCAAGGGACTCTCAAGAGTCTTCTTCAACACCACAGTTCAAAAGAATCAATTTTTCTATCTTCAGCTTTCTTTTTATAGTCCAACTCACATCCATACATGACTACTGGAAAAACCTCAGCCTTGACTAGAGGGACAAAGTAATTTGTTGGAAAAGTAATGTCTTTGCTTTTTAATATGCTGTTTAGATTGGTCATAGATTTTAATCCAAGGAACAAGCGTCTTTTAATTTCATGGCTGCAGTTACTATCTGCAGTGATTTTGGAGCCCAAAATGATACAGTCTGTCACTGTTTCCATTCTTTGCCCATCTATTTGCAATGAACTGATGGGACCAGATGCCATGATCTTAGTTTTCTGAATGTTGAGTTTTAAGCCAATATTTTCGCTGTCTTCTTTCACTTTCATCAAGAGGCTGTTTAGTTCTTCTTTGCTTTCTGCCATAAATGCGGTGTCATCTGCATATCTGAGGTTATTGACATTTCTTCTGGAAATCTTGATTCCAGCTTGTGCTTCTTCCGGTACAGTGTTTCACATCATGTACTCTGCATAGAAGTTAAATAAGCAGGGTGACAACATACAGCCTTGACATACTCCTTTCCCAATTTGGAAACAGACTGTTGTTCCATGTCCAGTTCTAACTGTTGGTTCTTGACCTGCACACAGATTTCTCAGGAGGCAGGTCAAATGTTCTGGTATTCCCATCTCTTGAAGAATTTTCTACAGTTCGTTGTGATCCACACGGTCAAAGGCTTTGGCATAGTCAATAAAGCAGAAGTGGATGCTTTTCTGGAACTCTCTTGTTTTTTGATGATCCAAAGGATGTTGGCAATTTGATCTCTGATTCCTCTGCCTTTTCTAAATTCAACTTAAACATTTTGAAGTTCTAAGTTCATGTACTGTGGAAACTTGGCTTGGAGACTTGTGTGCATTACTTCACTAGTGTGTGAGATCAGTGCAATTGTTGTTTGAACATTTCTTTGTCATTGCTTTTCTTTAGGATTGGAATGAAAACTGACCTTTACCAGTCTTGTGGCCACTGCTGAGTTTTCCAGATTTGCTGGCAGATGGAGTACAGCACTTTCACAGCATCATCTTTTAGGATTTGAAATAGCTCTGCTGGAATTCCATCACCTCCACTAACTTGTTCATAGTGATGCTTCCTAAGGCCCACTTAACTTCAGACTCAGGATGTCTGGCTCTAGGTGAGTGATCACACCATCCTGGTTATCTCAGTCATTAAGTTCTTTTTTTGTATGGTTCTTCTGTGTATTTTTGCCACCTCTTTTTAATATCTTCTGCTTCTGTTAGGTCCATACCATTCTGTCCTTTATTGCACCCATCTCTTTTATTGCACCATCTTATATGAAATGTTCCCTTGGCATTTCTAATTTTTATGAAGAGATCTCTAGTCTTTCCCATTCTATTGTTTTTCTCTATTTCTTTGCAATGATCACTTAGAAAAGCTATTGCACCTTTCCTTGCTATTCGTTGCAACTCTGCATTCAGATGAGTATATCTTCCTTTTGTTGGCCTTTCTGTTCTCTTCTTTTCTCAACTATCTGTACGGCCTCCTTAGACAACCATTTTTCCTTTTTGCACTTCTTTTTCTGGTGGATGGTTTGGATTATGGCTTCCTGTACAATGTTACAAAGCTCCATCCATGTTTCTTCAGGCACCTGTCTATCAAATCTAATTGCTTGAATTTATTTATCATTTCCATTTAGGTCTAGTGGTTTTGCCTACCTTCTTCAATTTAAGTCTGAATTTGGCAATAAGGAGTCCATGTACTGAGCCACAAGTAACTCCTGGTCTTGTTTTTGCTGACTATATAGAGCCTCTCCATCTTCTGTGCAAAGACTATAATCAACCTGATTTGGTATTGATCATCTGATGATGTCCTTGTGTAGAGTTGTTTCTCATGCTGTTGGAAGAGAGTGTTTGTTATGACCAGTGCATTCTTTTGGCAAAACTCTATTAACCTTTGCCCTGCTTCATTTTTGTACTCCAAGGCCAAACTTACCTGTTACTCCAGGTATCTTTTGACTTCTTACTTTTGCATTACAGTCTTCTATGATGAAAAGGACACCTTTCTTTGGTCTTAGTCTAGAAAGACTTGCAGGTCTTCATGGAACCATTCAACTTCAGCTTCTTTGGCATTAGTGGTTGAGACATAGACTTGGACTACTGTGATATTGAATGGTTTGCCTTGGAAATGAACAGAAATCATTCTGTCATTTTTGAGACTGTACCCAAATGCTGCATTTTGGATTCTTTTCTTGATTATGACTGGGTACTCCACTTCTTCTAAGGGTTTCCTGCTCATTGTAGTAGAGGTAATGGTCATCTGAATTAAATTTTCCCATTCCAGTCCATTTTAGTTCACTGATTCCTCAAATGTCAATGTTCACTCTTGCCATTTCCTGTTTGACCACTTCAAATTCACCTTGATTCTTGGACCTAACATTTCAGGTTTCTATGCAATATTGTTCCTTACTGCATCAGCTTTTACTTCTGTCACCAGTCACATCCACAGCTGTTTGTTCTTTTTGCTTTGGCTCAGCCTCTTTGTTCCTTTAACATCTATTTCTCCACTCTTCTTTGGTAGCATATTGGGCACTGTATGAAAAGTATGAGTGAGGTGTAGTGGAACTGAAATATCAGTGCCGACTCTAGCACTGACAGAATGGAAAAATGAAGGAAGGGTGGGATTATGAATTATACAGCAAAAAAAAAAAAATGACATGGAGGATTTGTCATCTGTAGTCAAGGAATACAGTCAGTGATACATTTGCTGTAATAAACATTGATAAACGACCAAGTAAGAATAATTTTCTCATTGCAGCTGAGTTTGAAATTGCCAACAAAGGTCCATCTAGTCAAGGCTATGGTTTTTCCAGTAGTCATGTATGGATGTGAGAGTTGGACTATAAAGAAAGCTGAGCGCTGAAGAATTGATGCTTTTGAACTATGATGTTGGAGAAGACTCTTGAGAGTCCATTGGACTGCAGGGAGATCCAACCAGTCCATTCTGAAGGAGATCAGCCCTGGGATTTCTAAGGAAGGAAAGATGCTGAAGCTGAAACTCCAGTACTTTGGCCACCTCATGCAAAGAGTTGACTCATTGGAAAAGACTCTGAGGCTGGGAGGGATTGGGGGCAGGAGGAGAAGGGGACGACAGAAGATGAGATGGCTGGATGGCATCATTGACTCAATGGATGTGAGTCTGAGTGAACTCTGGGAGTTGGTGATGGACAGGGAGGCGTGGCGTGCTGCAATTCATGGGGTCACAAAGAGTCAGACATGACTGAGCAACTGAAATGAACTGAACTGAACTGTACTGAAAAGCAAAGCATATGTAAATAAGGAAAAGCATCAGAAGAAAAAGTTCAGCTGCCTGTTTTCATTTAGGTCTTAATGTTAGCTATTTTAGACCATTGGGACTGCTTTAAATAAATACTATATACTTAGTGGCTTATAAAGAGCAGAAATTTATCACTCATAGTTATGAAGCCTGGCAAGTCCAAGATCAAGACACTAGCAGGTTTGGTGTCAAATGAGAGCCTAATTTCAGTTAATGTCTGTTTTTTTTTGTCTGTGTCTTTAGTGGCAGAAAAAGCACAACAACTCTCTGCAGGCTCTTTTGTAAAGACACTGATCCCATTCATGAGGGCATTGCTCTCATGATCTAATCATCTCCCCAAGAACCCATCTCCAAATAACATCCCAATGGGGACAGTTTTCAACTTATGAATTTTGGGAAACAAAAAATGTCAATCTATAGTTATACCTAAATGGCAAATTAATTTAGGACAAATGCAAGTCTCAACTATCTGGGTTGGAGTGTGGGTGCCTATGTGAAATCTTTCATAGAAAGTTTCATATATTTCCCTAGGTACACACACTGTGTGTATTTGCATACCTACACACAGTGTGTGTGTATAAGAAATACTATATATAATCTACACTGTGTATCACACATAGTGTGCATTTACACTGATTGTCACACAGTACTCAAGAAACAGGAATTCTGAACAATGCCTTACAGAGAACCACAGTAATTAATCCTCCTATAGGAGGTCATTATTGCATGTGCTCCAGTTAGCGCTGGTTATATTTGTTATCCTGTAGGTGTAGCCATAGATATTACTGGTTTGATTTAAGAGAGATAGTCATTCTTACCTATACCTACACTGTAGAACTCACAAAACTACCACTTAAAATCACAAAAGATATTCTCATATTTTCTATGGTTGATACTATATTAGGTACAGATGCCTCAGTTTGTATAACCAAGAAAGAAAATGACTGTAAAGCATTTGACTCTTTTAAAATGGAAGAATAGTGAACATAGCAATATATTAGTATCAGGTGTACAGTAGTGATCCAACATTCATATCCATTACTAACTGATCACAAGTCTAGTAACCATCTGTTACCATACATGTTATTGCAATATTATCAACTATATTCCCTACAATGTACATTGCATCCTCATGACATTTATTTTACAGTAGGAAATTTATACCTCTCATCTCCTTCATCTATTTTACCCAACACTCCATCCCCATCCTCTCTGTCAACCACTAATTCATTCATTGTGTCTGTGTATCTATTTATATTTTGTTTTGTTGTTAACTTGTTTTGTTTTTTAGATCCCACATATAAGTGAAATTGTGTGATATTTGTCTTTCTTTGTCTGACTTATTTCACTCAGCATAATACCCTCTGGGCCCCTCCTGTTGTTGCAGATGACAAGATTTCTATTCTTAAGGCTAATAGTCCATTGTGTATTTATACCATATCTTCTTTATCCATTCATCTAAGGAACACTTACGTTGTGTCCACATATTAGCTATTATAAATAATGCTAAAGTAAGCACAAGAGTACACATATATTTTTCAGTTAGTGCTTTTATTTTCTTCAGAAAAACACCCAGAAGTAAAGTTGCTGGATCATATGGTAGTTCCACTTTAAATTTTTTGAGAAACCTCCAAACTTTTCCATAACAGCTGCACCAATTTACTTCCCCACCAACAGTGCATAAGGGTCCCCTTTTCTCCACATCCTGGGCAATATTTGTTATTTGTTGTCTTTTTGATAATAGCCATTCTAACAGATGTGAGGCAATGTCTCTTTGTGATGTTAATTTGTATTTCCCTGGTGATCAGTGATATTGAGCATCTTTACATGTGTTTGTTGGCCATCTGTGTGTCTTCCTGAGAAACATGTTCATTCAGGTTCTCTGCTCACATTTTAATCAGTTTTTTTTTTAATAAAAAACTGTTTGTTTTGTGAGTTCTTTATATATATTGGACATTAACTGTTATTGGATATATCGTCTGCAACTATCTTCTCTCATTCAGTAGGCTGACTTTTTGGTTTACTGAGAGTTTCATTCCCTGTGTAAAAGCTTTTTTAATTTGCTCATTGTTAAATTAGCATTTAGGTGCTAGTCAACTTAACTTTCTAGTCACAGTTTTTAAACATTGAATGCATGTTTCAAATGATTATTTTGAAGTCACTGGTGTGGTGTCATTATATCCATTATTTGATTACAATTGTTCTCACATCAATAATTTTGAGAAAAAGTTATTTTCTTGTGTTTTTAAAAGAGGACATTATAATTAGATTTAAAATTAATTAAAAAGTGTCAGTGTAATGCAATTATATAAACTTAAAAAATCCCACAGTCTAAAAATATAAGAGAATTCAGGCAGAAATACAGTAAAAAAACAACAACAACAACAAAAAAGAGTTGTTGTATATAATATGAAAAGGTTGGCTAAAAAACTCTTAGTGTGGATTCTACAATTGTGATATTCACAAAACCTCTCATGTAGAGAAGCTAGGTGATTATGTTTTATAGATTATGAATGTGAAATACTCTAAGAAATAGATGGGGAAACAATGGACACAGTGACAGACTTTATTTTCTTAGGCTCCAAATTCACTGCAGTTGATGACTGCAGCTATGAGATTAAAAGACGCTTGCTCCTTGGAAGAAAAGCTATGACAATCCTAGACACCATATTAAAAAGCAGAGACATTACTTTCCTGACAAAAGTCCGAACAGTCAAAGCTGTGGTTTTTCCAGTAGTCATGTATGGATGTGAGAGTTTGACCATGAAGAAAGCTGAGCACCAAAGAGTTGATGCTTTTGAACTGCGGTGTTGGAGAAGACTCTTGAGAGTCCCTTAAACAACAAGTTTAAACCAGTCAATCCTAAAGGAAATCAGTCCTAAATATTCACTAGAAGGACCAATGCTGAAGCTGAAGCTCCAATACTTTGGCCACCTGATGTGAAGAACTGACTCATTGGAAAAGACCCTGATGCTGGGAAAGATTAAAGGCAGAAGGAGAAGGGGAAGGCAGAGGATGAGATGGTTGGATGGCATCACCGATTTGATGGACATGAGTTTGTGCAAGCTCTGGGAGTTGGTGATGAACAGGGAAGCCTAGCGTGCTGCAGTCCATCTGGTCACAAGGAGTCAGACATGACTGAGCGATTGAACTGAAGAAATAGTGAGGTATGCTGGCATGAGAAAAATAAGCATATACTGAATATCCAGAAGTTATATTTATTACTGTGCATACTTTATATTATGTTTGTGTGCTCCACTGTGCAGCTGTGTCCAACTCTTTGCGACCCCATGGACTGTGCCCCACCAGGCTCCACTGTCCATAGAATTTTCCAGGCAAGAATAGTGGAATGAATTGCCATTTCCTACACCAGGGTATCTTCCTGACCTAGGGATCGAACTTGCTGCTCTTCTGTCTCCTGCATTGGCAGGCAGATTCTTTACCTCTGTGCCATAAAATTCCATTTTATATGGAAACTGTTGCCTTCATTATTCTAATTTTGAATAATAATTTTGAATTTTATTCTAGTTTTGATTCAAAGCACTTATTTTCAGCATTTGGTTAACCAGGGAGGAGCACTGCACTTAATTAAAGTTTAGGTATTTATTTAATATAAAGAATTGTACGTACCATAAACCAAACTCATGTATCTGTTTTTAAATAGATTATATTTTAGAAAGAGACAGTTACTGATCAGTCATCTTCTAATGAAATTCAAGTATTCTCTCCTTTGTGTTCTAATCAACACTCAAGAGGGAAAAGCAGTATATGTGAAGGATTTCAAGAAATGAATGTGGAGATGAGTTGCAGCCAAAGTGGAAAAATTCGTAGCAACTTTATAGAGAATATTGAAAATATAGTTATTTAATACTTCAAGTAATCTTTTTTTCTCTAACTTGAGTTATCCTTTTATAAATATTGATTAATTGATGTAGCTATTCAGAAATCCAAGGAGAAATAATAAACAAAAATTGTTGCATACATTAGAAAATTATATATAAATTTTTTTGTTACTTTGTGCCTTAAAGAACCAAGATGACAAGTAAATACATACTATAATATAATTTGAACACTATATAATTTCTCATTGGCTCAAGTCTATATAGAATATAAAGAGTCTGATGCCATAGATATTAAGTAATTTTAAGACAAATAATAAAAATGTTTATGAATAAATATTTATGACTAAACAGAGAACAGTTTATAAACTAAATATTTATTACTAAACAGTTATAAACTGTTTTATAAACAGTTTATAAAAGTTCATACAAGTAGAAATGATGTTTGAATGTAAGAATCAGATCATTAGAAGTTGTTCCATATTTAGAGATTGAGAAAATATTACATATGTATCATCAGTTTATAAAAATAATTAAAATCATTTGCCTGAAACAATTCTTAATAGACTTTATTAATTGGCTTTGGTTGGTTAGTTTGTTGTAATTTCATGAGCTGGTAAATCTCCTTTAGAAATTGGTGATTTGCCTACCTTTTCAGCTTTTTATTATCTATTGGCACAATTTGAAGGGAAGATTCTCTGACATTGTACCTATTTACATTGGCTCTGCTAATTATCTTTGTAATTATTCTACTATTATTACTAATTTTTTATGTTTCCTGATATCACTTTGTTACTATTACATAGCTCTCTTTATTTTCTTATTTCCACCATATCTTGCTTAGTCATTTTTTTAAATAACCTATATCTTATCTGAACGCTTTAAAAAATTAGTAGCTTTTTGCATTTTGTATAACAGTATTTATTGTAGGAACTTAAGCCAGAACATAACCAAAATGGAGGTTGTAAGATAATTTAAATACTTAAAAGTGGATCTGTTTTTGCTTTTGTTTTCAGGAATACCTGTGGGCACGACTGGAGGACTTTCTTACACAATAGTGGCCACAGAGCAAGTGGTCAAAGAGATTTCTCTCATAAATACTTCTGGAGTTTAGATTTTGCATACCATTACTTCTATAGCAAACGGTTCATTTTCTTCTTTCATCCTTCCTTTTCTTTTTCCTAATTGTATAATATAACAAATAATCACCTTTAACAAATTCAAGTTTCACACTATAGAGAGAAAAAGGCAAAAAAAAAAAATCTATGAGAAAGTAGGTTAACTTTTATAAAAGTTTAGATTGATACAGCAGAAAGGAAAAGGGATACATTATTTAATGGAATCTGAAAAAATAGGTCTGATTCATGCAGAAAATTAACAGCTCTTATTACCAATGAAAGTCTGCAACATTTTTTCTCCCTTCTTAAAGATGTTCTACCCAGATCATGGGGATGCTCATGAGCATCATGAACGTGGGGATCTCTTTTCTATGTCAGGGTTGCAGAAATCATTCAAGGTGTTAGAGTTTAAATATGAAATGGGACTTTCACAGGAAGCTTACCTGTTTTTATAGCACTATTAAAACTAATATTCAGTTACAGATGGAAAACAAATTATGGTTTTGCCTAGGGGACTATAAGAATAATAATCATTCTGTGTGTTTTTTAATATGAAAAGACATCTGAGATTCAAAGACCAATTAAGAAAGGATGTTTAGGGTATAGCCTAAGTTTGGATTTGGGGAATCAATCAGTATCAGCTTTCTTTTTGCCTACTAAATGGTCCAAGACTACTGGTTGAAACTGTACAATATCAAAATAATAACTTGAAAAGTAATAAAGATTACTCTTATAGATACTACATGTTTTTAAAGAATTTACTGGTATTTTAAATATAGTGAATTTATGAAAATATATGTATATAAAATATCCATATACCTCTGAAATTATTTTCTGTATTTATTAATGGTCATTTTTATAAAAAAGAAGAAATTTAACTTCCACAGGATTTTCTTCAAATATGGTGAATATTTCAGACAATGAAAGAAATGTATAGGGAAAAAATATACACAATATATTATATATTCATATAGACTTTTCTGCATATAAGGGGGAAACATTCCCTAAAATTCTTATAAGAAAAATTCTTAAAAATCAGAATTTTAAGTATAGTCAACTTTGTTTTGAATAGTTCACAAAAAACTAAAGAAAGATCCAAACCTATTTATAATCTCTTACCAAATCTTTGGCTAATTCCTAAATGAGATGTCATGGATCTCAGTGGAAAGCCATATCTCAAAGCATGAACAAGCTGAATAGAAATTTAACAGCTACTTAATGCAAGGGTAGTTTAAATATCTTAAACATGGAGGGTCAATTATCTTTGACATGGAAGGTCTTGGAAAACACATCAATCTTCCCAGTGAAATCATAAAAGAACTTTGCTTAACAAGACTGCATTATAAATCTATAGATTCAATGGAGAAGTAGGGCAAAACTGAAACACACTCCTCAAAAGCTCTAAACTCAAGAGCTCTAAAATTCAAGTTAAAGGCAAGCAGCCAAACATCTTGCTGTCTACTTGAACAGAAATCAGTTCTCTTCAGTGAAAGATAGGAGAATCAAGAGTCAACTATATATCATCCAAAATGTCCAGTAAGCCATAAAAAATGACTATATATATAATGGAATAGGAAAATATGAGTCACAGACAGAAGAAAATGAATAAATACAAGACTCAAGATAAGCTAGAGATAGAAATTAACAGGTAGGATTTTAAAGTCTGCAGGGTTTTAAAGATTTTATATGTTCAAAAACCTAAAGAAAGGAATATCTTAAATAATAAAATAGAAATATTTAAAACAATAAAATTAAAACTTTAAGAAATTAAAATTTATATACTATGACTAATAAGATATTGAAGATGACAGAAGAAAGTTACAGTACTCTTGGAGATAGATCAATAGAAAGTATCCAATATAAAATACAGAGAGAAAAACAGATTGAAAAAAATGAATAAATAGGATGTCAGGAAACAATAGGTCTATTATATGTGTGTATTTCCTCTCCACAAGAAGAGGAAAGGGAAAATATGTGTGTCTATATCTTTATATATATATATATATATATATATATATATTTGAAGAATTAATGACAAAGATGCCCAAAACGTGAAGGAAAACAAAATACAGATTTATGTAGCTCAGAAATCTAAAGCATTCTAAATGAAAGTAAAATCACATGTAGATATATTATAATTAAATTTCTTAAAAGGAAGGAGATAAATAAACATATTGAAAACAGCCAAAGAAAAAGTGACATATTAAATATAGGAGAATAATGGTAAAAATAACAGTGGAAATCTCAAGAATCAGAAAAAAAACAAATGTTGGCATATGTGTGCATGCTAAGTTGCTTCAGTAGTGTCTCTTTGCGACCCCATGGACTGCAATCCGCCAAGCTACTCTCTCCTTGGGATTCTCCAGGCAAGAATACTGGAGTGGGTTGCCATTTCCTCTTCCGGGGGATCTTCTTGATCCAGGGATCGAACCTAGTCTCCTGTGTCTCTGGTACTGAGAGCGGATTCTTTACTAGTGAGCCACTGGGGAAGTTCCGTGTACTGGCACAGAATGACCAATATCTTTAAGTCATTTATAGGAGAAATAAACTTGTAAACAAACCAAAAATGCTATATCCAGTCAAAGTGCCTTCAAAAATAAATGTAAACTGAAAATATTTTTAGAAAATTAAAGATGAAACAATTTGTCACCGGAAGACCTGCACCACAAAAGTTGCTGTGCTAAGTGTTCAGAGGCATATGACTTAAGCTTGAACTGCTCAAAGGACAGAATCAAGACACTAAAGAGGTAAATACGTTAGATGAGTGAGAAAGACTAACTTTGTGTTTTTCTCTTATTACTTTAATATTCAGCTAATAGTTTAATGCAAAATATAACATTTTATGGTTAGGTTTATAGCACATATAGATGTAAAAGTTATGTCCATAGCACAACAAATTTGAAGTAAATGGAGTCCTATTGTTACAAGGTTCTTATATTTTGTATAAAGCATTAAAATATTAGCTCTATACTCTGATAAACTAAGGATACTAGAATAATCATAAGAGCAGTAACAAAATATACGTAGAATGGTATAGCAGAAAGGAATTTAAGTGAAAATTTTAAAAAAGTAGTTGATCAATCTAAGAGAAGAAAAGGAGATAAACAGAAACAAAAATAAGTGAATTCATATAGATAGAAAAATGATGATAGATAGGCAGTATGACGATGGTAAATAGAAGTGTAACTACATTTTAATTACATCAGATATAAGTAGAATTAGCAATTTAATTAAAATGTATGTTTTGTTAATTCAAATATTAAAGTAATAATAATAATTTAAGCCAGACATAGTTACTTATTTCACTAACAAGTATGTACTTTAAATATAAAGACACAAATGGTTTGAAAGTAAAATGATATAAAGATAAATTTTATGCAAACATTAAACAAAGAAAGCTAATATATCTACATTAATAAAATAAAGTTCAAGGCAAACTGTATTGCAAGAAATAAAGAGTGACATTTAATATTAGGTTAAAAAGAAAACCTCTCAAGGCTATTTTTCAATTGAGTCTTATCAACAACTACCACTCACATATTCAGAGTATCTATTAATATCCCATACCAGAAAATGTTCCCTGATCTAGGATTTGTATGGATTCAATATTTTAAAGTATCTGATGTTCAAACTGTGATTATTCAAAATACTGTTTGAGCTTGAACTGTGTAGTTTTTAGCTGCCATTTATCTGTAGGTCAATGTCATAAGAGATAAGAGGTAATATTAATGCTACTTGACAGATACCAGATACTAGAGAATTCTGATCTGTACAAGCTCTTGTGGAACAATGGGAAATCAGAGAAAGAACAAGAGGTCATCGGCAGCCAAACCTGGTCAGGAAGATATAGAATCTTTCATCTTTTTTTGTTCTCTCAGTCCTACTCTCTTCTTTCATTTGGAAGCATTATTGTGAATAGATTCAACAGAAATAAGTAGTTATCAAAAATTAATTTTTTAGACTTGTTCCCTGAATTTCAGGACAAATATTATTATCTGAGCTAACATATATCAGAAGACATCTGGTACACTAAGGTCTTAATAAACTTTAACATGAAATCATTGATGTTCTAAGGCTAGAGTCCATGCAGCTTCTTAGGTAGTGAAGATCTGTTAGATAGCCTGTCCCCTCTTGCTAGTCCCAAAACTAATCTCTTCAAAGACCAGAGAAAACTAACTTTACTTAGCCTAAACCATGTCAGAAAAATCTATCCATGTTACTAGTGATCCTAAAACATTTAAGAATTCTTATCTTTAAAAGAAGAATTGCTCTTTTGAAAGACTATATATTATATATGTGTGTTTATATATGTGTATGTATGTACTCACAACATATATGTATAAACATAAGCTATATGTATATGCCTTTAATAAATATAATCAGCTCTGTCATCTTCTTCATACTTGGTTATATGAACTCATTAGTTAGAGTGACTGAAATAAAAATAGATGTATTCTCTAAGGAACAAAGGAAACTAGAATAATCTAGAGCCAACAGAGTGTTGGCTGTTTAAATACTAGTTTATAAGTTTGCCAGGGGATGGGGAAATCATGTCAACAAGATTTACAATTACTGTCACATTTTCAAAATGAAAGACTGAAAAAATTTACAGGATTATATTCTCTTGTTTCATCAACAATACAGCTGTATACCTTTAAACTTTATCATTTGTCTAATCAATACAGAGATAATTTCTTTTCATTGCTTTATTTGAAAATAATAATTTTAAGTTCCTAATTTACATATGCGGCTTCCCTAGTGGCTCAGGTGGTAAAGAATCTGCCTACAATATGGGAGCCCCGGATTCGATCCCTGGGTCAGAAAGATCCCCTGGAGAAAGGAATGGCAACCCACTCCAGTATTCTTGCCCTGAGAATTCCATGGACAGAGGAGGCTGGCAGACTACATTTTACGGGTCACAAAGAGTTGGACAGAACTGAGGGATTAACACACACAATTTACACATAAAAATCTGATTTTTAAAAGTAATATTCCAAACAATTTAAAATGTACCAGCTAAAAAACAGATAATAATAATTAACTTTTGAATCAGATTTGAGAATTGAATTCCAAATTCAGCTGTTAATGAATCAATCATTTTATCTTTAAAGAAATTAAATATAGTCCTATCAATATATAACATACATAGTTGAAATTATAACATTACTTTGATTAGAATTGGTAAAATATCTTAATAGATTGCTTAATTCAAAAAATTACCTAATTTACTGAATTTTTTCAATTTTATACTCAGATTGGATGATTTTACTTAATTGAATTTTCTTTCTTGACTAAGGTTCACTAGGATAAAAAATGTTACAGGTGTTGTTGGCACCGATTTATGAAGCCTGTATCTCAGTGCCCAGCATCTGCTGAAAGAAAATGCTGAAGTGAAGGTACTTATGGCACATAATGAGGGTGCATATTAAGAGAACACAGGTGATCCAGACCAGAATTCCCTAAGAGATGGAGCATGTACCAGCTTCCATTTGCCGTAGGGCAAAGTTGTCATTTCAGCCTGAGTGAGTATTAACATAATCTTCACCCCCATTTTTTCCCCATGAAGAGCTTCAAGTGCTGTTTTATGGAATAAATGTAAAGCACTTCGAAATGTGCTATGGAGCATCCAAATACAGGGTTCATGTCTGCAAAGAGGGATACAAACAAGAATCTGAAACCTGTGTCATGATTATTCACCTTGTGGCCTTTGGATAAGGCATGCCCTTCATCTTCAGTACCCTAAGTACTTTTACATATGTTGGCAGGATTAGGAATGATGAACATGACTGGCAGAACACATTAAAAAACACTGCAATTCATTGTTATTATCACATTCACTCTACAAGATAGTGAAGGGATAAAATATATCTCATGAGGAGAAACAATAAATAGAAATATCTGTTTTTTAACAAGTTCAATGATGGACCATTTTTTATCCTATCAGACCCACTCCCACATGCAGTGAATCTCTTATTGTGCAATGATAACCAGAGAAATTATAACCTAACCTCACAGCTATAAAAATAATATAATGATCTGTGTGTACATCAATAATCAGATTCTTGGCCATATCTTTGGTAAAAGACAGAATGGAAAAACCCAAAACCCTTGCATTATATTGAATAGGCAATTGAAACTTATACATGTAGTTCAATAACAAGAGTGACAATGCCATCAATGATGTAGGTTTTGGGAAGTATTTAACAATGATTATTTATTATGCTAAGATATTACTTTTATTTATTTGCACAGTTGTCATATTATTGGAAAATTACATCAATAAAAAGTACTTCCAAAAACATTGTTTATGCAAAAAGTTTAGTTATAGGTTGACATATTTATGTTTCATCTTATATAAACACGTTAGTATGCATACCAGATCATTTTACTATATGCATGACAAACGTCTGTTTTTGACCTGCAGGAGGGCCAAGCCCATATACATTAAATACCAGTGATTCCTCATCCTCATAAGACACCAAAAAGATCCCACAAATTTCCAAATGCCTCACTGGATACAAGTTTGCTCTTTTGGTTAATTTAGTCCTTTTCTGGTGAATCCCTACCATGATCGTTTAGCAAAGAGGACTCTTTTTGTTGTTTGAATTTCCTTAGTTAGAGCCATGTTGAAATAAAGCCCCAAATTTGGAAACATCATCATACCACAGAATTCCAATTTTGCCATGCATTCCTTCTTTTCCTATTTTTCTCTCCTTTAGTTGTTTTGCCCCTTGCTTTCCATACATATTTATAATGCATTTACTAGATATAGGTGTAAAACACTATCCTGGTGATAGAACAGTGAACAAGTAAATCAAACTCCTTGTCATAAAGCTTTTTTGGCTGGGGAAGCTGGAAATGAATACAAGTAACTCTAAGGTTGTGTGTGTGTCTTAAATCAAAGTTAAAATAGCAAATCTTAGCACTTGGGTAGGAGTAGGATCTGAGAGTAAAATGGGAACTAGAAGAAAAAAATATGAAAGAAGTTTGAGGTGAGAGAGACAGATAAGGCTGGTGACTATTTTACATGGGAAAGTCTTGAAAGACATCTCTGAGAAAACACCATTTGAAAACCACTTATGTGAGACAGTGAGAATATCTTTGGGAAGAGTTTCTCTGGCGAAAATAATCTCATGAGCAAAGTTCCTATGTAAGGTACATGCAGGGCACTGTAGGATTTTAGATCTTATTCTAACTTTGATGTAAAGCTATAGGAGAGTTTTTACTATAAAAGGATAAGGAGTTGTCCAGATAAAGAGCTGTACAGAACTCCCTGAAATGAGAGATTGTGTGATTGAGGGTGTATTTTGAAGGTAGAACTGACAGTATTTGATGATGGATTGGAGCTTTAAAAGGAAGAAAATCAAAGATTCTCATGTTTGGGAATGAGCCCTTGGATGAATAATGGTGCACTTTACTATGATACAAAAGAAAGGAAGGAGCAAGCTGACACTGAAACATGGTAGAATTGAAACAAGACATTTGGAGACATTGTATTCGAATGTCCTATTAAATATCCAAATAAAATCAAGAAAGAGGTAAGAGCAAGTAGAATATATGAATTTCAAACACAGAAGAGAGTCATTACTAGAGAAATAAATGCATTTGTCATCATCAGCTTATCTATGTCATGTGGAACACAAGTGAAGATAAGGGTAGAAATTAGTGAGGAACTTTGAATGGAAAAATAGTTATTTCAGAAAACAGAGAACTATTCAACAGAATTACTTACTGTTATCAATAAATTAATAATTTATTAACAAATCATTAATTTGTTTTTATAGCATGCAGGTTTTTAAAGCATGCACAATTAATAAATATTTTAATGATTTTCTTAAGCATTTATCACTACATAAACAGTATTAATTTATGTCATTGAAATTATATATTTTCACAAAATTATGTGGAAAGTAACAAGAACAAAGAAGGTTCAAAACTCTCTGCTAATAGGATTTAAAGCAAAGCTTCTTATAATTTTCTCTTTCACATAAAGACATGTATGATTTTTCAATTGGTAAATAATATTATTTGCAAAATTGTGCATTAAAGGGATTAATTTGCTAGGATAAATTAGCATCAACTAGGGGCAATGTGAGATACTAGAACTAGACCATCATTTGGAAGATACGTTTCTCTGGATCTTTCAATGAAATGGAAAAAGCTCCCGGTTATGTAGGAAGGCTCTTTGTGGATGTCAGATTTAATAAATTATACCTGGAGAAAATCATCACACAGTTGTGAAGTTTTGATGGTGAATAAATACACAATACTGGCTCTCATTTCCTCTGTACTTTTCTTACATATTAGCAAGCTAAATGAAACCCTGATTAAACACACTTATTCATGACTTTTGCACATGCAAATGTGTGATTAAAAGTGACTGAAAAGATATATATATATATATATATATATGTTGATTGGTATCAATTTAATTCATAATAATAGTGTTCAAAAAAAAAAAAACCCATAAAAGTGTCAGACAGAGATACAGTTTTTACTTGTTCAATCACCAGCACTGCCCCCACCAACTATGGGTGTTTCTTTATCATCTGTTTCTTTATCATCCGTTTATCACCTGCTTCTTTATCATCAAATCTCATATTTATTCATACCAACTCAAGTCAGGTGTACACACTTCTTTCAGTGTCAAAATAAAAGCAATAACAAAGGAATATACACCGTCCCACAGCCACACATTCGTATTTACAGGTATCTGATGATATTGTATTCTTGCATAGTAGAATACTTAAAATATCCATGATGATTCTGCCTAAATTCAATAATTTCTGTTTTGGACAGACTTCCTTCCCTTTTCCCTTTGTATTTCAATATATAACCCCAGGAATACTTTTGGGCTTTCTTCTACATCGACAACTATTTTCTGTCTATGGGCAGTTTCCATAATTATAAAAACATAAAGTTACTGTCACATCTTTTTAAAACATTATTGTTTTTGAACTGGTAGCTGCCATAGCTGTTTCCATTAATTGTAAAAATCTAAAACATAACTGTCTGCTCAGTTCAGTTCAGTCGCTAATTCATGTCCGACTCTTTGCGACCCCATAAACTGCAGCATGCCAGGCCTCCCTGTCCATCTCCAATTCCCGGGGCCCATCCAAACCCGTGTCCATCAAGTCGATGAGGCCATCCAACCATCTCATCCCCTGTTGTCCCTTTCTCCTTCTGCCCTCAATCCCTCCCAGCATCCAGGTCTTTTCTAATGAGTCAGCTCTTCCCATCAGGTGGCCAAAGTATTGAAGTTTCAGCTTCAACATCAGCCCTACCAAAGAACACCCAGGACTTATCTCCTTTAGGATGGACTGGTTGGATCTCCTTGAAGTCCAAAGGACTCTCAAGAGTCTTCTCCAACACCATAGCTGAAAAGCATCAATTCTTTGGTGCTCAGTTTTCTTTATAGTTCAACTCTCACATCTATACATGACCACTGGAGAAATCATAGCCTTGACTAGACAGACCTTTTTTGGAAAAGTAATGTCTCTGCTTTTTAATATGCTGTCTAGTTTGGTCATAAACTGTCTGCTGCTGCTGTTGCTAAGTCACTTCAGTTGTGTCCAACTCTGTGCGACCCCATAGATGGCAGCCCACCAGGCTCCCCTGTCCCTGGGATTCTCCAGGCAAGAACACTGGAGTGGGTTGCCATTTCCTTCTCCAATGCATGAAAATGAAAAGTGAAAGTGAAGCCGCTCAGTCGTGTCTGACCCTCAGCAATCCCATGGACTGCAGCCTTCCAGGCTTCTCCATCCATGGGATTTTTCCAGGCAAGAGTACTCAAGTGGGTTGCCACTAAGCATCTCCAAATTCTCACATTTTCTTCTCATTTAAATCCAATCCAACTAAGGTTTTGCTCTTAGAGTTCCACAAAAGTATTCACAATTATTTCTGCACTGTCAAATTTCATATCAGTTTTCCTTCTTAATTTAATTGACTTATTAGTATTTGTGCTCAAAATTCTCCAAGCCAGGCTTCAGCAATACGTGAACCGTGAACTTCCAGATGTTCAAGCTGATTTTAGAAAAGGCAGAGGAACCAGAGATCAAATTGCCAACATCCGCTGGATCATGGAAAAGCAAGAGAGTTCCATAAAAACATCTATTTCTGCTTTATTGACTATGCCAAAGCCTTTGACTGTGTGGATCACAATAAACTGTGGAAAATTCTGAGAGGGATGGGAATACCAGACCACCTGACTTGCCTCTTGAGAAATCTGTATGCAGGTCAGGAAGCAACTGTTAGAACTGGACATGGAACAACAAGACTGGTTCCAAATAGGAAAAAGAGTACTTCAAGGCTGTATATTGTCACTCTGCTTATTTAACATATATGCAGAATACATCATGAGAAACGCTGGACTGGAAGAAACACAAGCTGGAATCAAGATTGCCGGGAGAAATATCAATAACCTCAGATATGCAGATGACACCACCTTTATGGCAGAAAGTGAAGAGGAACTAAAAAGCTCCTTGATGAAAGTGAAAGTGGAGAGTGAAAAAGTTGGCTTAAAGCTCAACATTCAGAAAACGAAGATCATGGCATCTGGTCCCATCACTTCATGGGAAATAGATGGGAAACAGTGCAAACAGTGGCTGACTTTATTTTTGGGGCTCCAAAATCACTGCAGATGGTGACTGCAGCCATGAAATTAAAAGGCGCTTACTCCTTGGAAGAAAAGTTATGACCAACCTAGATAGTATATTCAAAAGCAGAGACATTACTTTGCTGAATAAGGTCTGTCTAGTCAAGGCTATGGTTTTTCCAGTAGTCATGTATGGACGTGAGAGTTGGACTGTGAAGAAGGCTGAGCACCGAAGAATTGATGGTTTTGAACTGTGGTGTTGGAGAAGACTCTTGAGAGTCCCTTGGACTGCAAAGAGATCCAACCAGTCCATTCTGAAAGAGATCAGCCCTGGGATTTCTTTGGAAGGAATGATGCTGAAGCTTAAACTCCAGTACTTTGGCCACCTCATGTGAAGAGTTGACTCATTGGAAAAGACTCTGATGCTAGGAGGGATTGGAGGCAGGAGGAGAAGGGGGTGACCGAGGATGAGATGGCTGGATGGCATCACTGATCTGATGGATGTGAGTCTGAGTGAACTCCGGGAGGTGGTGATGAACAGGGAGGCCTGGTGTGCTTTGATTCATAGGGTCTGCAAAGAGTCGGACACGACTGAGCGATTGAACTGAACTGAACTGAACATACTCAACCCTGATGCACTACTTCCCTTGGATGTCAAGACACCTCTCTCTCCTATTTTTTTCTGTCCCTCACTAGTAGCTCCTTACCAGTCACCTTTGAAGTTTCCACTCTTGCCCTGCCCTCTTAACATTACTGCAACCCAAAGCGCTGTGCTTGGTCCACTTTCCTCTATACTGGTTTTGAATACCACGTATTTGCTGACAACTGCCAATTTTAATTTCCTGCTTAGATCTTTTCTTCTGAATCCAGGCCCATATATGTATTTGCCTTTGTAACATCCCCATATCTGGCTGACATCTCAAATCTAGCATGTCAGAAATAATGTACCCCCTCAAAAATATCTGCTCCTCCTGCCTTTTCCCCCATCTTAGTAATAAAAGGTAGGGTTCTCCTGATTATTCTTCTAGTTGCTTTCACTAAAAATATTTAAACTGATTACCTTTTCTTCTCTCATGCTCCACATCCAATATCTTTGAAATATATCTAGAGTTACCAATTCTCACCATTTCCATTGCTATCGTTAAAGTCTGAATCTTTTCATTTCTGGACTCTTCTTTCTTTTTTTTTTTTTTTTGTTTGTTTGGTTTTTTTGACCATCATCCTTCCCTCTTACTTTTGTCTCTTCACAAATAAGCTATTAGAGAATTTGATTTGAAATGTCAGTTCGGCAATGACTTATTTAATGTCAGAGTGAAAACAAGAATCTTTTCAAGGACCCTGAAGACCAAGGAGGACTGATTTTGCATTATTTTCCTGACCTCCTCTTCCACTCCCTTTCTCCCAAATATCCTCCAGCTGTTATTCCTTCCTTGCTCTTCAGAAAATTTTTAAATGCATACTCCTAGCTTCACACTTTGGCTACTGCTTGATTTTGGCTTTCAAACTGTAAACAAATGTCCTTCCTATGTTATTATTAGTGCCACATTTTTGTGTGCTTTTTTTGTTGATGATTTTCCTGCTTTGCATTGCCTTCAAACATAATGAAGATGTGCCTTTCAGTGTCCTTAAGTGTTCGTATGTGGTGATGTGCCTTATGGAGAAGATTTGTGTTAGATAATGTTAGTTTTCAGGCTAGCATGATGGTGCTGTTGGCCATAGGTTTTATGTAAATGAATGAATAATATATAGTAAATAAGATGTCTTTAAACAGAAACAGTTACAAAAGAGATTATGTATAGATCAATTGTTAGAAATGTGACAGAGGCTCAGAGGAAAATAACTCTGTATTTTCTCTAAGAGCAGTAGTTAAGTATTCACTACTTCAGTGTTCCTAGTGACTTTATAGAGCTTAATTGAACTTACCTTGATTAATGAGAATTCTTTGTGTTTGCTTTTTAACTGAATAGAATGTAAGCTCCTTGATGGTAAATCACAGAAATCATGGAGCATTCTTTTATTTTCATATTTTAGTTACAAATTTTAAAATGTGATATATATATACATATATTCATAGGCACACAACAGAGAAAACCTATGCAAACTATATTAATCATAGTTATTGCATGAGGTTAAAAAAGTAAACTTTCTCAAAATAATCTATTTGGTGGTTGAATGTGTGATGTGTTTCACAAATTCTAATTTTTGGACATATATGGTAATATATGGAGAAACTAACTCATCTATCTTTTATTTATCTATTGATGAAATTCTGTCAATCTACCATTGTCTGACATAATATATGCTCATAATTTTTTAGAAAGAACGGAATAAATCTGCTATTTCTCAAACTCACTGGGATTGGAGTAAAGGCAGTTGATTTCATGAAAAAAAAATCTGTTATTTTGTTATGCTTTAATAAATTTACAACATTTCAAAGGAATAAAAGTGAAAACAAAATGAAGGTATTGCCTTATCACTTGTCTTTCAAAGCAAGTTTCAGCATATCTAATCAAAATGCTTCCCTTCTCATAGCACTAACAAATAGTGTTCTAAAGTAATCCAATAACTGTTCTAAACAGCAGACAAGCTACAAAGAAAATATCTCCATAATACCTTTTAAGAGCACTGAAAAATTAATCAAAAAATTGTAGGCTGTCGCAATGACAAGAACATTAATCTCTAAAAAGCAGTATTGATATTTCAAATATGTTTTCTAAATATCTTTCCATGATATTATACATTTATCTTTTTTATTTTTTATTTTTTAAGTGGGCTCAATGATTTATTTTTTTGTTAATTAATTGATTAATTTATTTTTTAAATTTTAAAGCCTTTAATTCTTACATGCGTTCCCAAACATGAAGCCCCTCCCACCTCCCTCCCCATAACATCTCTCTGGGTCATCCCCATGCACCAGCCCTAAGCATGCTGTATCCTGCGTCAGACATAGACTGGCAATTCGATTCTTACATGATAGTATACATGTTAGAATGCCATTCTCCCAAATCATCCCACCCTCTCCCTCTCCCTCTGAGTCCAAAAGTCCGTTATACACATCTGTGTCTTTTTTGCTGTCTTGCATACAGGGTCGTCATTGCCATCTTTAGAAAGATGGCAATGACATTTATCTTTTTTAAAATTCATTTTTTGCTATTGTTAAACAAAAAGGAAATCAACTGATTTAATGAATTAACTGGGCTAAAAAAGAGCATTCAGGAAATGCCACAGGGACCCTGACACAGGGACCTCAAATACATATTATCAAAGATGACATCTCTAGTCAAAAATATAATGCACAGCATAAAATGTGTAATTGTCACCTAAATACTATTTTCTTTGAAAATAAATTTTTTTAAATGTTCCAGCATATAAGCATAGTAACTCATAAGAGCTTAATGGATTTAGTATATGCCATGATGTCCATTAATCAATTATGAACTTTCACACCACTTTTGTAACACAGTTGATCCTATTTTTTAAAAATCCTTTTACAGTTCAAGCAAAGAGGATTATATTTAATGAGGAAGTGGGTATACTTTTAATGTTTGTTGTGAAGACATGGGAACTCTAAGAATCAGATGCTGGATCTGGAAAGAGCTGAAAGCATCCTACCCCGCAGTCCTGTCCTGAGAGGAGATCAGCTCAGCTCTGGTCTCTTCTGACCCTTGTTTGTTTGTTTGTTTGTTTTTGCCACACCACATGGCAGGTGGGATCCTAGTTTACCACCAGCAATTGAACCTACACCCACTGCATTGGAAACACAGATACTTAACCCATGTACAGCCAGGGAAGTCCCAATCCTAAATTTAAAAGTACTTTTCATATTCTATTTTGTTTCTACTAGAGGAATGTTACTATTATTTTCCTTATATAATTCATGGAAAATTGTATGCTAATTTATATTGATCTAATAAGTTTATTTACCATTTTCACTAATTTTTCAGAGTTCTTCAAAAAAAGGCAAAGGTATTTTGTATACATAATAAAGATTATACATAATTTTGTTTTACAGTGCATTTCAAGAACAAGCATTGTATCATTCTTTATTAATAAGAATGTAACATTTTGTTAAAATATCACATACAAAATTTATGTCTGAGAGAGAGATGTGATATATTTTTGATTTATATTAACCACTGAATTAAATTCACATCTTAGATTAATTCACTTTTACCTGCTCTATTTGTCCTTTTTTTGTGTTCAAAGCAAGACTCGTAACTGACCAAATAGCTGATAGTTATCAATGACTGTATAGGTTATTATCAGAGTGGGCATCATGTCTACATTAAGCGCTATTCTAGACAGTGTGCTTGCCTGTATTATCACATGTATGAATCATAAGCGCATGTTTAATGCCTATTGTTTCAAAGACTTGTGACATTATAAGATATGCTTTGTTATAGACAAATTCATAGTATTGAGTGATGGAAAGGCTAAAATTTAATTTATGTCAATGGCAAATTAGGACAAATGCCAGTGTGGAACTTCTATTGTATTTGGTTCAAGAAAAACATTGTATATCACTTATAAGAATTATTGTAGTCTTAGTCAGCTGAAAAATAACATTTCTTTTTAGTCCTTGGGTATGACAAAAATTAGAATGCATTTAGAAATTTACTTAAATGATTCTGATTAAAATATTTTGCTAAATAATAGCCATAAATATGAGAAATAAATATATTTTAGGTACTTTTTCTAGATACTGAATAATTATTATGAATACATTATTTGTCACAATTTTTTTAATTTAAATTTATTTATTTTAATTGGAGGCTAATTACTTTACAATATTGTATTGGTTTTGCCATATATCAACATGAATCAGCCATGGGTGTACACGTGTTCCCAGTCCTGAACCCCCCTCCCTCCTCCCTCCCCGTACCATCCCTCTGGGTCACCCCAGTGCACCAGCCCCAAGCATCTTGTATCCTGCATTGAACCTGGACTGGCAATTCATTTCTTATGTGATATTATACACGTTTCACTGCCATTCTCCCAAATCATCCCACCCTCTCCCTCTCCCACAGAATCCAAAAGACTGTTCTATACATCCAATATGTTTTAAAAGCAGTAAAATGTTTGCTTCCTAGTCTAGCCTCATTTTAAAAAATCTTTCTCTGGTTTGTGAAATAGTTTATACTATACAAATTATACATAACAAGAGGAAAAGGCAGTGAGTGAAAATGTGTTGTCCATTGTGACTTGTAAGTAATTACAGTATAATGCAGAAAAGCATTTAAGTTGGTAGAAGAATGTATAGAAGGATAGAGTGACAGATAAAGATAGAAAAATTGATATAATGATGGATGGGTGAACAGATGGATATAAACAGACAGAGAAGCAGATTTTTAGATGACTATACCTGTTAAGTATTTAACTGTTATTCTGTGGGCAGAAATATTCATTACAATTTTGGTTTTTACATGTATATTTTTATAGTTTTATAATGCTCATTGATTACTTTGACAAGCACATATATGCAAATATTTATGTATTGATAAAATATACATATGAGTGTAATTATATTCATATACCTTATATATATATAATACATGGTATCTGTATATATATTTATAATTCATTATATTAATAACTCTTATTTATACATATTTACTGAAGAAGCATTTAGATAAGTTAAAAATTGATTATCCCTCCAGTGTTTTTTAAAATTAGATTTGGACTGTAAGCAATTGTGGGAGTTGATGATGCTGTCATATTTGTGTCTGATGATAGAGCTAGAAGTCCAGAGGGCAGGCAGTCAAGAAGAGAAAATGAATGTAAAGTGGGTAGAGCAAGAAAAATCTTTAACCTGCAAATGCAAGCTTGTGTCCCAGAAAATGGACTGAAACCTAAGCTTGTCACCTCTTATGATTTTGAAAAGTGTCCTGCAGAAGCAATTTGCTCTTCATCACGAGCTGCCTAGGCACATACACACACACACACACACACACACACACACACACACACAAACACATGCTCATGCACAAAGACACGTAGGTACATTCACTGGACTCAGGAGTCAGATTTGAAAGAGAATCTAAGGCAGAATAGGGGAGTTGTTGGGCTGACCACAGCCTAAAACTAACAAGGTGAAACAGCAGGTAAACAACAACCTATGTGAACTATGGAGTGACTGTGGCTTTACTTCCAGATTCCAAATCTCCCAAAAGAGTATTTCTTACAACCTGCAGCAGCTGAAAACATATAGGTCAGTTCCCATATTGGTAGGAAAGAAACCGAGGGCTCACACACACCTGCACAAATGGAAATAGAAGACAGGACCAAAGCATACACATGATGGTAAATCTACAACAGAGAGGAAATATCTACAAAAAGAGCACCTGCTGTCCTGGACTTGTGTTTCCACTCGCTGCACCCAACCACTTTCCTTACTTTCTCTCCTTGACATCCCTATTCATTCCTCCCAACAAGAGCTGTGCTGGTCTCTCTGCTATTTTCAGGAGCTCTTCTTTTATTGGAAAATTAATATTGTCTTTCTTATGGGAACATTCTTACCCCAGATACTTTGAAGTTCACTTCTCACTTTTTTTCAGACCTTTTTGATGAGACCCTGCCTAGTACCCTGACCTGTAGAGTGATTCCTCAATATTTGCATTTCCTGACTTCCATTCATAATATACTTTTTCTGTATAACAGTGATCACCATCTAACATATTATATATTTTACTTACTTTTCTTGTCTAGTGCCCATCTCTACCCATTAAACAATAAACTCAATGAGAATAATGTCTTTTTTAGTTCACTTCGCTATACCAATTTCTTTTTTTTTTTTTAAGCTTTTTATTTTTTATTGAAGTGTAGCTGATCAACAATGTTGTGATAATTTCAGGTGAAAGCGAAGGCACTCAGCCATACATATTCATGCATCCATTCTCCCCTAAACACTCCTCCTCCCCAGGCTGCCACACAACATTGAGCAGAGTTCCACGTGCTATACAGTGGCTTCTTGTTGGTTATCCATTTTATTTTATTATTATTATTTTTAATTTTAAAATCTTTAATTGAGGGGTTCATGTTTGGGAACACATGTATACCAATTTCTATAAGAGACCCTGGCATTAGTATTTCAACAACTTTTTTTGTTGTTAAATGAATATATGATTTAACAGTATACAAAATATAATTCCTAATACCAGTAATATCATATGAATTTAACTTTAGAAAATAATTATATCCTATGAAAATAGAAACTGTGATTGTATAGCTTTGGTCACTGTTTGTTATTTGTGTCAAGTCACTAAAGAAAATTATAACCAGATTTGGTTGTATATTTGAAGCTATAACTTTAGGTGTATGTATGTGTGTAGTGAAATTCAGTATTCTAAAGAATTAGATATAACTAAAGCCTGTAATTGTATGGGCAAGAATTTTTTTTAAATTTTGTATTAGTGACACGTATGCCTGCAATTTCATTATTATATGTTTTGTTTCATTGTAGTTACTGTCTTACTATGTATATTTACTTATGCCAAAATTTATACTCACTTTAACATGAGGATTTTTTGTATGCAGTACTATTTAACCAATACTATTTACTCTTTACATTTTATTCTGTATTCTACATAAATTATTGGATATTCAGCATAACAGACTGAAAAACAATCAACCTCATTAATAACCTTATAGGGCTTCCTTAGTAGCTCAGTGGTAAAGAATCCACCTGTCAGTTTAGGAAACATGAATTCGATCCCTGGGTCTAGAAGATCCCCTGGGGTAGGAAATGGCAACCCATTCCAGAATCATTGCTTGGGAAATGCCATGGACAGAGGAGCCTGGAGGGCTATCGCCCATGGGGTCACAAAAGCGCTGGATGTGACTTAGCAACTAAACAACAATAACCTTACATTTTCTGATGTTTTATCAAAATGAATTATTGTCAAATGAACACCTATCTTGAACACCTTGTTGAAAACATGTGTGTATGTATATGTGTTCAGTTGTAAAGCTGAGGTTAATCTGTGATGGTTCCTTAACCAGCATTTCACCACATATGTATTGCATTAGTGCTCATTGAACTAATTTTCCTGAATTTGATTTTTGATTCTTTATACATAGTATTGAATATAAGATGGGATATAAAATATTTTGAAGAGCTAATATCCATTCTATCTACCTATGTATAATAGGAATATGAAATAGTTCTTTAAGACTATAATAAATATGTTACTTTCTTCTTTCCAAAACTGGCAACTTAATTAAAATATGTAAAAAGATAGGACCAAGTTTGCTTTTACCCAAGATTTCTTTTAGTGTGGGATAGAGAAAATCCTAGTGTTTCAGATACATAATGGAGTGGCAAGAACTAGAGCAGTTATATAACCTTGTCCCTTTGCCTATACAATATTATTAAATTTTCATTGTTTTAACAATATCTTTACTTCCATCCTCAAGCTATCTTTTCTCATTTTAACGTGAGGGAAAAAATACCTAGCTAACACTGGGAACAAAAAGTTATTAACTGAGGATGTAATACGGCACCTTTCCATAATTCCTACAGAGACATGTACCGTGGAAACAAAATCAATTGTGAGATACTCAAGAATTGTTATACAACTCCATAATTTCTGAAGCTTTGTTGTTTATTTGTTTTCAGCAGCAAATCCAGTAAAAAGTGTTCTCTGAGACACAAAAATGCCAGTGCTATAATTACACCTGAATAAAATTAGATTTTTGGACTGAGTTGTTCAAAGACAAACTAATAGAAATCAACTTCAAAAAAGAAGAAAATATGCAATAAAGGAGAATTAGAGAAGTAGACTTTTATTCCAAGAAGTCAAATCACTTACTAAAAAGAAAACAAAAAGTAAACAGTATCAGTTCAGTTCAGTCACTCAATCGTGTCCAGCTCTTTGCGACACCATGAACTGCACCATGCCAGGCCTCTCTGTTCATCACCAACTCCTAGAGTTTACCCAAACTCATGTCCATAGAGTCAGTGATGCCATCCAACCATCTCATTCTCTGTCACCCCCTCCTCCTCCTGCCCTTAATCTTTCCTAGCATCAGGATCTTTTCAAATGAGTCAGCTCTTTGCATCAGGTGGCCCAGGTATTGGAGTTTCAGCTTCAACATCAGTACTTCCGATGAACACCCAGGACTGATCTCCTTTAAGATGGACTGTTTGGATCTCCTTGCAGTCCAAGTGACTCTCAAGAGTCTTCTCCAAAACCACAGTTCAAAATCATCAATTCTTCTGTGCTCAGTTTTCTTTATAGTCCAACTCTCACATCCATATATGACTACTGAAAAAACCATAGCCTCGACTAGACAGACCTTTGTTGACAAACTAATGTCTCTGCTTTTAAATATGCTGTCTATGTTGGTCATAACTTTCCTTCTAAGGAGTACGTGTCTTTTAATTTCATGGCTTTAATCACCATCTGCAGTGATTTTGGAGCCCCCCAAAATAAAGTCTGACACTGTTTCTACTGTTTCCCCATCTATTTGCCATGAAGTGATGGGACTGGATGCCATGATCTTAGTTTTCTGTATGTTGAACTTTAAGCCAACTTTTTCACTCTTCTTTTTCACTTTCAAGAGGCTCTTTAGTTCTTCACTTTTTACCATAAGGATGGTGTTATAGATAGTATAGAATTGAATATAATATGAATAAATTAATTCAAGAAGGTTGTTTTTAACTTGAGAAGATAAGTTGGTATGGAGAAGATAAGATAAAGAGTAAGAATATGGATGCAAATTTCCTATCCCCCCCCCATAAATGAAGACATTTTCCCCAAAGATTTGTAATTACTATTTTTTCTCTTATGAATGAATGCTCAACACAAACATTTGCTGAGTGCTAACTATGACAGATGTTGGGTTATGTGGTGGCCATAATTTAAAATATATATATATATATGGCCTCTCAGAAGGTTCAGTGGTAAAGAATCTGACTACCAATGCCATGAGACACAGGTTCCATTCCTGATCTGGGAAGATCTCACATGCCTTGGAGCACCTAAGCCTGTGGACCATAACTACTGAGTCTGTGCTCTAGAGCCCAGGAGCCACAACTTCTGAGCCCATGCACCATAGTGCATGTGCTCTGCACCTAGAGAAGCCGCAGCAGTGAAAGGCCACAACTAGAGAGTAGCTCCCACTCTCCACAACTAGAGAAAAGTCCACTCAGCAAAAAAGACCCAGCACAGCCAAAAATAAATAAAGCTTTTTAAATGTATTTATAAAAGAAAAAACAAACAAACAAACATCCTGTTGCTTAACAAAGTAGTGGGGAGAGTGATAGAATAGGTGGATAAATGAAGGGTGAACACTTTATAAGTGAAAACTGTGTAAAGGGTGAAAAAATAGTGAGAGTGTTAACTGTGCTCAGTTGTGTGTGACTCTTTGTGAGCCCATGCACTGTGGCCTGCCAGTTTCCTCTGTACATGGAATTCTCCAGAAAGGAATACTGGAGTGGGTTGCCATGCTCTCCTCCAGGGGATCTTCCCAACCCAAGGATAGAACCTGAGTCTCCTGAATTGCCGGCAGAGTTTTTTTTTTTTTTTTTTTTTTTTAACCATCTGAGCCAGTAGGGTATAGGGATGCAAAGCAGGTGTAGGGCAAAAATGGATTAGTTTACTCTGGGATTAGGCATCACATATAAGATAGAAACTTGTTTTTTAGGGGTTACACAGTGACCTAAAAGTGGAAGGTGTGGGCCACAACATGACAGGTGTGGTATGTATTTCAGTTAAAAAGTAAACTGTGAGAGCTGTTGAACAAAAGCTATTCTCATTTGTTGAATTGTAAAGTTATACTTTCTTTATCTGCTGAGCAACCAAGGAATCCTTATGAACAGAGGAGCCTGGCAGGCTACAGTCCATGGGGTCACAAAGAGTCGGACACAATTAAGCAAAGTGAAGTGAAGTCTCTCAGTCATGTCCAACTCTTTGCAGCCCCTGGACTGTAGCCTACCAGGCTCCTCTGTCCATGGGATTTTCCAGGCAAGAATACTGGAGTGGGTTGCCATTTCCTTCTCCAGGGGATCTTCCCAACCCAGGGATAGAACCAAAGTCTCCCACATTGTAGGCAGATGCTTTACTGTCTGAGCCACCAGGGAAGTCTCATTTAAGCAAAGCATATATATGTATGTCTATATATATATAAATTGAGAGAGAGGAGGAAATGACAAATGTTTTTTTTCCTCTGTGTTCCTTGGGATTATATAACAGTAATATATCCTGCTTGAGAACAGTTTCTGGAAAAAAAACCTGGCTAATCTTGTTATCTTTAAATGCAATTTATGGGAGTGGGCCTAGTAAGGTCTTTACAACCTCCAGACATTCTTTTGATTGACTGTAATAACTTATTAAAAGTATATAACTCCATTGCTAACACTAGTGAGGGGCACTCTTTCTGCCCCCTTCTGATGTCTATGTCAGAAGCTTACTCTGTCTCTTTATACTTTAATAAAACTTTATTACACAAAAGCTCTGAGCAATCAAGCCTTGTCTCTGGCCCCAGATTGAATTCTTCTCTTCTGGAGGCCAAGAATCCTGGCGTCGTTCATGGTTCAGCAGCAGCATTTCATCTATATTTATATCTATCTATCTATCTATCTATCTATCTATCTATCTATCTATCTATAAAGCTATATGTGTATATATACTGATACTGATGTACTGACTTACAGTTTGTATATCTATAACACTGATTACCTTATCAATTAATTTGTATACCAATCGTAATAGCATAGGATATTAAAAAAAAAAAAAAAAGAACTCAGGAGACGTACAGGAGTGACATCAGAAGTTAAGAGCTTAGTATTTCAAGTAAGGTTTCCAACTTCTTCTGTAAAGGTCCAGATACTTAGGCATTGCAGGCCATATCTTTATCACAGCTACCCAACTTTGCTTTATATGAGTCATAACAATTATATACAATATAATAATTAATGAGTGTGCCAATATTCCAATGTAACTTTACAAAAACAGGTCTAACCAGGCTTTAAAATAATTTTTGAGGTCTGGTTTAAAGCTATTGCTACTATTTAGCCTCTAAGTCATGTCTGACTCTTTTGCAACCACATGAATTGTAGCCCACCAGGCTTCTCTGTCTTTGGGATTCCCCAGGCAAGGATGCTGGAGTGGCTTGCCATTTCCTACTCCAGAGGATCCTCCCAACCCAAGGATCAAACCTGGGTCTCCTGCATTGGTAGGCAGATTCCTTAACAGTGATCCACTAGGGAATCCCCTGAAAGGCTGTGAAGTGAAGTGAAGTGAAATGAAGTGAAGTCACTCAGTCTTGTCTGACTCTTTATGACCTCATGGACTGTAGCCTACCAGGCTCCTCTATCTATGGGGTTTGCCAGGCAAGAATACTGGAGTGTGTTGCCATTTCCTTCTCCAGGAGATCTTCCCAACCCAGGGATTGAACCCTGGTCTCTCTCATTATAGGCAAATGCTTAACTGTCTGAGTCACAAGGAAACTGAACTCTTAAAGGCTGTGCAGTTCAGTTCAGTTCAGTCTCTCAGTCATGTCCGACTCTTTGCGACCCCATGAATCACAGCACACCAGGCCTCCCTGTTCATCACCAACTCCCGGAGTTCACCCAAACTCACGTTCATCGAGTCGGTGATGCCATCAAGCCATCTCATCCTCTGTCGTCCCCTTCTCCTCCGGCCCCCAATCCCTCCCAGCACCAGGGTCTTTTCCAATGAGTCAACTCTTTGCATGAGGTGGCCAAAGTACTGGAGTTTCAGCTTTAGCATCATTCCTTCCAAAGAACACCCAGGACTGATCTTTAGAATGGACTGATTGGATCTCCTTGCAGTCCAAGGGACTCTCAAGAGTCTTCTCCAACACCACAGTTCAAAAGCATCAATTCTTTGGCACTCAACTTTCCTTATAGTCCAACTCTCACATCTATACATGACTATTGGAAAAACCATAGCCTTGACTAGACGGACCTTTGTTGGCAAAGTAATATCTCTATTCCCCACCCAGATAATTTATTTTTTATGTCCACTATTCCTTAGTGACATTAAATCCCTATGACCACTTTATATAAAAAATATTCCCTAGAGTTCTTCATAAACACATATAAAGTATGAATTTAAATATCATGTGAATGATTCTGAATTCCTAAAGAAGAAGTTTTACTATGGCATAAAGGTAAAGTTTGAAACAAGCATGTATCTTGACATCCTGTTTTGTAAGGTGGGTTATTTAGTTTACACAGATTCTAAGAGAATAGCCATTAGGTCACTCAGTGTTATTTGTTCAGGCTTCTATCATGTTTCCCACAAAATCAGACACTTCTACACTTTGTCTTTTGTGGCATGCTAGCATAAATTGAAGGTCACATCAAAAGGGATTTAGTGAATGACCCTGCTTGGCTCTCTGGATTCTTTCACTTTGTTTCTTGTCTCTAAATAAATTTTTATGAATCTATTTTCCCTTACATTTATCCATTTCAAGAGATGCTTTTGTACTTATAAGGTTTCCTGACATTTTAAATGTATTTGATATAGATAAGCTTATCATTATTAACAATAGTGTTGATCAGTCTTCCTTTTCATTATCACTATTTGTTAAGTATCAGTCAGTTCAGTTGCTCAGTCATGTCCAACTTTTTGCTACCCCATGAATTGCAGCATGGCAGGCTGACCTATCCATCACCAGCTCCTGGAGTTCATTCAAACTCACGTCCATTGAGTTGGTGACGCCATCCAGCCATCTCATCCTCTGTCGTCCCCTTTTCCTCCTGCCCCCAATCCCTCCCAGCATCAGGGTCTTTTCCAATGACTCAATTCTTCGCATCAGGTGGCCAAAGTATTGGAGTTTCAGCTTTAGCATCATTCCTTCCAAAAGAACACCCAGGGCTGATCTCCTTTAGAATGGACTGGTTGGATCTCCTTGCAGTCCAAGGGACCCTCAAGAGTCTTCTCCAATACAACAGTTCAAAAGCATGAATTCTTCAGCGCTCAGTTTTCTTCACAGTCAAACTCTCACATCCGTATGTGACCACTGGAAAAACCATAGCCTTGATTAGATGGACCTTTGTTGGCAAAGTAATGTCTCTGCTTTTCAATATGCTATCTAGGTTGGTTATAACTTTCCTTTCAAGGAGTAAGCGTCTTTTAATTTCATGACTGCAGTCACCATCTGCAGTGATTTTGGAGCCCCCCAAAATAAAGTCTGATGCTGTTTACACTGTTTCCCCATCTATTTCCCTTATGATTATACAGTGGAACTGAGAAATAGGTTTAAGGGCCTACATCTGATGGGTAGAGTGCCTGATGAACTATGGACTGAGGTTCGTGACATTGTATACAAGACAGGGATCAAGACCATCCCTATAGAAAAGAAACGCAAAAAAGCAAAATGGCTGTCTGGGGAGGCCTTACAAGTAGCTGTGAAAAGAAGAAAGGTAAAAAGCCAGGAGAAAAGGAAAGATATAAGCATCTGAATGCAGAGTTCCAAAGAATAGCAAGAAGAGATAAGAAAGCCTTCTTCAGCGATCAATGCAAAGAAATAGAGGAAAATAACAGAATGGGAAAAACTAGAGATCTCTTCAAGAAAATGAGAGATACCAAGGGAACATTTCACGCAAAGATGGGCTCGATCAAGGACAGAAATGGTATGGACCTAACAGAAGCAGAAGATATTAAGAAGAGATGGCAAGAATACACAGAAGAACTGTACAAAAAGATCTTCATTACCCAGATAATGACGATGGTGTGATCACTCACCTAGAGCCAGACATCCTGGAATGTGAAGTCAAGTGGGCCTTAGAAAGCATCACTACGAACAAAGCTAGTGGAGGTGATGGTGAAATAGTTGAGCTATTTCAAATCTTGAAAGATGATGCTGTGAAAGTGCTGCACTCAATATGACAGCAAATTTGGAAAACTCAGCAGTGGCCACAGGACTGGAAAAGGTCAGTTTTCATTCCAATCCCAAAGAAAGGCAATGCCAAAGAATGCTCAAACTACTGCACAATTGCACTCATCTCACATGCTAGTAAAGTAATGCTCAAAATTCTCCAAGCCAGGCTTCAGCAATACGTGAACCGTGAACTTCCTGATGTTCAAGCTGGTTTTAGAAAAGGCAGAGGAATCAGAGATCAAATTGCCAAAATCTGCTGGATCAAGGAAAGAGCAAGTGAGCTCCAGAAAAACATCTATTTCTGCTTTGTTGACTATGCCAAAGCCTTTGACTGTGTGGATCACAATAAACTGTGGAAAATTTGTTAAGTATAATTTGATGTTATTAATTAAGAGAAGATCTTACTGGAATCAACTTACCACTAATATGCCTGTTATCTTTATAAGAGACATGGATACACACAGGGTGAAGACTACAGGATGACTATGGAGGCAGAGATTGGAATGATATATCCTAGGTGAGTGATCACATCATTGTGATTATCTGGGTCATGAAGATCTTTTTGTATAGTTCTTCTGTGTATTCTTGCCATCTCTTAATATCTTCTGCTTCTGTTAAGTCCATACCATTTCTGTCCTTTATCGAGCCCATCTTTGCATGAAATGTTTCCTTGGTAGCTCTAATTTTCTTAAAGAGATGTCTAGTTTTTCCATTCTATTGTTTTCCTTTATCTCTTTACATTGATCACTGAGGGAGGCTTTCTTATCTCTGCTTGCTATTCTCTGGAACTCTGTATTGAGATGGATATATCTTTCTTTTCTCCTTGGCCATTCATGTCTCTTCATTTCTCAGCTATTTTTAAGGCCTACTCAGACAACCATTTTGCCTTTTTACATTTCTTTTTTCTGGGGAAGTTTTTGATCATGACCTCCTGTACAATGTTATGAACCTCTGTCAATGGTTCTTCTGGCACTCTGTCTATCAGATCTAACCCCCTGAATCTATTTGTCATTTCCACTGTATAATCATAATGGATTTGATTTAGATCATACTTGAATGGTCTAGTGGTTTTCCCTACTTTCTTCAATTTAAGTCTGAATTCGGCAATAAGGAGTTCATGATCTGAGCCACAGTCAGCTCCTGGTCTTGTTTTTGCTGACTTATGAGCTTCTCCATCTTTGGCTTCAAAGAATATAATCAAGCTGATTTTGGTATTGACCATCTGGTGATATCCATGTGTAGAGTCTTTTCTTGTGTCATTGGAACAGGGTGTTTGCTATGACCAGTGCGTTCTCTTTGCAAAACCCTATTAGCATTTTCCTTGCTTCATTCCATATTCCAGGGCCAAATTTGCCTGTTACTCCAGGTATTTCTTGACTTCCTACTGTTGCATTCCAGTCCCCTATAATGAAATGCTCAATTTTGGGGGTGTTAGCTCTAGAAGGCTTTGTGGGTCTTCACAGAACCATTCAGCTTCTTCCTGATTTATTGGTCAGGGCATAGACTTGGATTACTGTGATATTGAATGGTTTGCCTTAGAAATGAACAGAGATCATTCTGTCATTTTTGAGACTGCATCTGAGTACTGCATTTTGGACTCTTTTGTTGACTATGATGGCTACTCCATTTCTTCTAAGAGATTCTTGACCACAGTAGTAGACATAATTGTCATCTGAGTTAACCAATTCCAGTCCATCTTAGTTCGCTGATTCCAAAATGTCAATATTCTTTCCTGCTGTCTCCTGTTTGACCACGTCCAATTTGCCTTGATTCATGGACCTAACATTCCAGGTTCCTGTGCAATATTGCTCTTTATAGCATGAGACTTTACTCCCATCACCCGCTGCGTCCACACCTGGGTGTTGTTTCGCTTTGGCTCCCTCTCTTCATTCTTTCTGGAGTTAATTCACTGATTCCAGTAGCATAATGGGCATCTACTGCCCTGGGGCGTTCACCTTTCACTGTCCTATCTTTTTGCCTTTTCATACTATTCATGGTGTTCTCAAGGCAAGAATACTGAAGTGCTTTGCCATTCCCTTCTCCAGTGGACTGTGTTTTGTTAGAACTCTCCACCATGATCCGTCCATCTTTGATGGCCCTACATGTATTGGCTCAAGTTTCATTGAGTTAGACAAGGCTATGATCCATGCGAGCAGATTTATTAATTCTGTGATTGTGGTTTTCAGTCTGTCTGCCCCCTGATAGAGAAGAATAGGAGGCTTATTAAAGCTTCCTGATGGGAGAGACTGACTGAGGGGGAAACTGGTTCTTGTTCTCATGGGTTGGGCCATGCTCAGAAAATCTTTAACCCAATTTTCTGTTGATGGGTGCAGCTGTGTTCCCTCCCTGTTATTTACCTGGGAAAAATTATGGTGGAAGTAAGGAAGATAATCGGAGAAGGCAATGGCACCCCAATCAAGTACTCTTGCCTGGAAAATCCCATGGATGGAGGAGCCTGGTGGGCTGCAGTCCACCATGGGGTCACTAAGAGTCAGACACAACTGAGCAACTTCACTTTCACTTTTCACTTTCATGCATTGGAGAAGGAAATGGCAACCCACTCCAGTGTTCTTGCCTGGAGAATCACAGGGACGGGGGAGCCGTCTATGGGGTCACACAGAGTTGGACACGACTGAAGCAACTAGCAGCAACAGAAGGGCTAGACTAATGACTAAAGTTATTTTCTTAATTATTACTAAATTTCCCCATTTGCAAGTCTATAAGAAGCAGTTAGTTCCCTTCACTAAAGACGTTAAGTAGTAAATAAAAGAATATAATCATAATTCAGAAAAACAAGGCAGAGTTAGATACTTCTTTAACATACAGCCATGCAATGTTAAACAAAATCTTTTTAAAGCTTTTAAGGTATTGATGCTTTTGAGCTGTGATGTTGGAGAAGACTCTTGAGAGTCCCTTGGACTGCAAGGAGATCAAACCAGTCCATTCTAAAGAAGACCAGTCCTGGGTGTTCTTTGGAAGGAATGATCCTAAAACTGAAACTCCAATACTTTGGCACCTCATATGAAGAGCTGACTCATTGGAAAAGACCCTGATGCTGGGAGGGATTGGGGGCAGGAGGAGAAGGGGATGACAGAGGATGAGATGGCTGGATGGCATCACCGACTCGATGGACCTGAGTTTGGGTGAACTCCAGGAGTTGGTGATGGACAGGGAGGCCTGGCATGATGTGATTCATGGGGTTGCAAAGAGTCAGACACGACTGAGCGACTGAACTGAACTGAACTGAAGATATTGAATCATCCTTAACATTGTATCTAGTTCTGCATTAGTCTACGCTATGAACTCTTTGGAGAAAAAGGCTATTGGAAAACAAGCACTTAAATAAACATAAATCCATAATTAGATTTTGAAACTTCCAAAGACCTTTTATTTTTACCAACATAGAAGGAATACAAGAGAGAGTAGCACTTTTAAATACCATAAATCACTTTGGGGTTTTTAATAATGTTTGTGAGAAAATAATTCAATTTAAGGTGCTAACATCTGAAAAAAATTATTTCAAGATCATTTATATTTGAAGTGAGTAACAACATTTGCATTTATAAACTGTCACTATTTACTGCACTTTCCATGCTTTATGACACTCCACAACTCTTAAATTTATTTTACCAGTTATTACATTCATAAAAATATAAATATTTACATTTTAGACAAGACAATCTTTGTAATAATTCTAGTCAACAACAGTTCTTATTCATTTCTATTGATTAAAAAGTAAACACAGGAATTGAAATAGAAAAATATATCTATTATGATAAAGAAAATAATTCAATAAAACTTAATCTCATTGAGAATTTTTCTTAAACTGATTAGTTACTCCAAATTCTTCATTCAGTGATACACGCCTTTTTCAGCTCACAGAAAGAAGTCAAATAATTTACCTGAGTAAAGAAAGTGCTTTTGAGTTCAAAAATAGTGCTTCAAAATAGTTTTCTTTCCTTGAATTATTGTGCCTTCTAAAAAGGAGACAAATTTCTGATAAATTTTCCTTTCTTAAACAGGGATTTATAATAATTATTATTTACTGATTCATGCCAATTACCACAAACTTTTCTCCATAACCCCAAATGCATATATTGTTTCATAGCTTTCATATCCTCAATAACACATAAATATCATAGTATTTTATTAAACTGAAGTTGCTCAGTCGTGTCCGACTCTTTGTGACCCCATGGACTGTAGCCTACCAGGCTCCTCTGTCCATGGGATTTTCCAAGCAAGAATACTGGAGTGGGTTGCCATTTCCTTCTCCAAGGTATCTTCCCAACCCAGGGATTGAACCTGTGTATCCCACATTGTAGGCAGATGCTTTTACCTTCTGAGTCACCAGGGAAGTCCCATATTTCATTAATCATGTATTTTGTCCTATGGGTTCGATAGTCAATTCAAAAGTTTGATTAAATCAGCTATAATTTCCTTGAGTAGAGGAACCTATGTTTTGCTTTTCCATTATTTATTTCAATTATGGAAGACATAAATATATAGTTAATTGTTTTAAATAATTGAATAAAGAGTAAAGTAGTCAGTGTCCAATTAAATAAATTTTAAAAAAGAAGTATACATATATAAGTAAATATAAAGACAGAAGGTGGTAAATCATATCTTCTAACATAAGCCATATATTATTGAAATGCATATCTTTTTTCCCTATATTGTTGCAAAAAGACAGAAACAAAACTTATCTTAAATGAAAGCTTTTAATGAATTTCTCCACTTTTTAAAGATTATTTTCATTTTTTGATTCCTTTAAAAATATTTATATTCATAACATACATGTTGCTAAATAAAATAGATTTTCTAAATATATGCTTTGTAATTAAAAGTGTTTGTCTTTGTATATGCATGATTGAGTTTCTTCACTATTTACCTGAAACTATTATAACATTATTAATTGGCCATACCCCAATACAAAATAAAAAGATTTTTTTAAAGAAAATCAATGTGTAGTTAGAAAATATTCTTTCATTAGAAGTTATATTTTTTAATTTACAGAACTTCATTTGCAAAATAAAATTTAAAATACAGTGAAGTGATGAGTTTAATGATAAATTAATCAGATTTAAACTCTTTTTATGTTCAACAACTGTACATTCATTCCATAAGTGATTTATGCAAATAAATATATATTAAAATATATATTAAATGTAACCCTATAGATTTTCCTACTGATGTACATAACTTATCAGGTTTGAATAAAAGGCATCATTTTATTTTTAAATAATTTAAACATGGTTTTCATGTTTCCATTAATTTCAAAATACAACAGTACTATATTTAAAGTTCATTGAAACTTGTAAAAAAGTGAATGGTAAGTCACCTTTTAATTACTTTCCTCAAAGACAATAAACTCTTCGTTAGCTATGAGGTTATGGTGTATGTAAAGCACTATAGATTCATTTAAAGTTTTATGAAATGTTAAATAGGCTTCCATAAAACTTTTATGATAATTCAGCCAGAGTCAATATTTGCTTCTTTATCTCCCCACATAATGCAGCTCTATGGTAAATTAGTTTGTTCAGTAATACCTGAAGATAAACTGGGACTACACTAGAAATATTCATTGAGCTACTGGTTTTGATCATCCATCTTTTCATCTATTGGTTTGTCTTTAAACAATCAGTGTTTATAGTGAATTTATAATGTATTTAGTGAATTTCTAGCATGTACCAGCAATTATCCAGTCAAGGCACTGAAGAAGGTTAGGGAATAAAAGTGATACACTTTGTTATATTGAATGCTAGATTTTGAGGAAGGAGAAAAACACATACCCATACATTCATAAACACATAACTAAAAAACAAAATCAATAAAGAAGTGATATTCCTATAATGATAAGCACAATAATAGGGTTGAGGAAGTCAAGTAGTAAGTGATCTCTATTAAAGAGAGCAAAGAAAGGTCTTGGATATGATGACATTTGTACTCATACAGGAAAAATGAGATGATAGTCATGCAAAGAGGAAAGGAAAGAAAGAACTTTAAAGAGGGAAAAGGTAGTGCAGAAGTTCTAAAGTAGAAATGAGCAGGGCATATATAAGGAACAGAAATAAGACCAGAGTGGCTGAAGCATAAGGAGGAACAAGATGTAAGTTCAGAGAAGCTAGGTAGCATAAGCTAAACCAAACTACTACATGTGTAAGCACAAACTTAAAGACTGTCTTGCAATTATATAGAAATACAAAGAGGTAAAATGTATGTCAATTAGAAGCAAGATCTCATGTGCAAGACTACAGTAATAGACTTGAACAGACTAATGTTTGTAATAAATATACCCCCTACATGTGTAATACGTCCACACAAAGACCTCTATTCCTTAATCAGGTATCCGGATCAAGACAGAAGCAAGCTGATGGAAGTGCTCTGGTCCTAATGGTAATTCAGTTATAAGATATCAGAGACATGAGTCCTCCAACATTGCCCTCAGCAATAACATTCAGCTTAGCAGAGCGCACAAAGAGTCATGAGTGGAAGACATTTTTTTTTTTTTTTTTTTTTTACAGGCCAAGGGTAGGAGAGGCACGGGTTACTTACATTCATCTTAGTAGAATAGAACACAATCACGTGGCCACACAAGAAGGGAGGGCAGGAAATATGATCTAGGAAGACATAGAAATGATGATGTTTAATAGACCTGTTACAATGCTGTATTTCTATATTTTGGACATAGTACTCTTCTATATAAGAGGTAATTTGTCTTCATCATTATTTTGGGAGTAGGCAGGACATAGAATACTCTTTAAAATTAGATATAAGATGTTCTTTAGTGGATACTTGTAGTTTATATAGCCTTTTAAACTTTTTTATATAGCTAATATAATTATATAGTTTATATAGCTACTGTATAGGCCATGGAAGGCTTCCCAGTTGGCACAGTGGGAAAGAATCCACCCACCAATGCAGGAGACAAAATAGACATAGACTGGACCCCTGGGTTGGGAAGGATCCCCTGGAGAAAGAAATGGAAATCTACTCCAGTATTTTTGCCTGGAAAATTCCATGGACAGAGGAGCTAGACAGGCTATAGTCCGTGGGGTCACAAAGAGTCAGACACAATCGAGTGACTTGAGCACAAAGCACATGAAACTCTGCTCAATGATATGTGGCAGCCTGAATGGAAGGGGAGTTTGAACGAGAATGGATACATGCATATGTCTAGCTGAGTCTTTTTGCTATTCATCTGAAAATATCACAACATTGTTAATTAGCTATTACCCCAATATAAAAATCTTTTTTTTTCTAAAGCGCTATTTTAAATATTTCTTATCTAATAAATATTTAACTATTATACTTTTGGTAATAGAGAAATACAAGCTTGGTAGAAAGACATGGTTATTTTTGTTCAGAAATTATAAAAACATTTATCTTGAAATCTGATTTATCAGGAAGAAATGCTCACACTGAAATGACTTCCCTGGAGTTTTGATGCTAATTTGATTAAATCTGCACGTACAAAAGAAATATGTACTTAAAATAAAGCTTGACATGATCTTCAGCAACTACTTTGTACCATCTATGAGTATAAATTGAACCAGCCATCAATTCTTCAGCAGTTCTTGATTATATTTATTCATTGTCTGATTTTAATGCATATGAATGAACTTCCTATCAACATTTCAGAAAGTCAGTGCCCTAGGCTCTCATTTGAGAATACATTATTCTGTATGGTTCTTCAGTGCTAATAGATATACTGGATTAGAGAAATTATCTTGGTCAAATGTTTTGGATTATATCCAATCTAGCCACTCCTCTAAGTATTTTCTGTTTATCCCTAAAAGCCAGACCACACAGACATGTTTACTGAGCTTTAATATTAAGTCCTTGACCCCTGTCTAAAGAAATTGCACTATCTAGCCATTTGAAATCTGTGACTGCATTATCTGTATGAAAATTACAGAAAAAGCTATCATTCTGGGCTCATTAGATAGAGTCCCTGATGAAGTTTGAAACTTGTTTTGTTTTTGGTAGAAGTATGCAAGTTATAATTAACTTCTCCTGAAGAAATTATGTTCTTTTCCTTTCATGTGATGATAGCTCTACAAGTGATCATGTTTCATCCTATCAACTGGACTACTATAAAGATGAGTAAACAATCATAAACTCAATTATGGAGTATTAGTGTGGTTTTGGAGAAGGCAATGGCACCCCACTCCAGTACTCTTGGCTGGAAAATCCCATGGACAGAGGAGCCTGGTGGGCTGCAGTCCATGGGGTCTCTAGGAGTCGGACACGACTGAGCAACTTCACTTTGACTTTTCACTTTCATGCATTGGAGAAGGAAATGGCAACCCACTCCAGTGTTCTTGCCTGGAGAATCCCAGGGACAGGGGAGCCTGGTGGGCTGCTGTCTATGGGGTCACACAAAGTTGGACACGACTGAAGCAACTTAGTAGTAGTAGTAGTAGTAGTGTGGTTTTACTTTCCTTCTCTCCTTAGGGTATAGGTAGATATATCTATGAAATAAAAAGGGAAAATGTTAGCTGCTCAGTCATGTCCAACTCTTTGTACCCCATGGACTGTAGTTTGCCAAGCTCCTCTGTATATGGAATTCTCCAGGCAAGCATACTCGAGTGGGGAGCCATTCCCTTTTCCAGGGGATCTTCCTGACCCAGGGATTGAACCCTGATCTCCTGCTTTGCAGGCAGATCCTTTACTGTGTGAACCACTAGGAAAGCCGTACATACATACATGTCTCTATCTATTTATCTATCTGTGGGTATGTGCTCAATTGCTTCAGTCCTGTCCAACTCTTTGTGACCCTACAAACTGTAGCCTCCCAGGCTCCTTTGTCCATGAAATTCTACAGGCAAGATTACTGGAGTGGTTTGCCATTTCCTCCCCCATGCGATATTCCCAGGGATCAAACCTGGGTCTCATGTCTCCTGCATTAGCAGGCAGGTTTTTTTACCACTAGTGCCACCTGGGAAGCCCATGTATATATATTTTAATGTATATTATATATATATATTTTAAAATATATTTATATATAAATATATTTTTCTACTGATACTTTGATTTCTATTTCACCCTTTATTTCAGTATTGTTTTACATATGTGTATATATATATATATATATATACAGACACACACACACACACATATATGTATGTATTTTCAGGGAAGCCCATATACATCTACATGCATAAATTTATCCATAAGCATACACATGTGTTCAGTTCAGTTCAGTTGCTCAGTCGTGTCCGACTCTTTGTGACCCCTTGAATTGCAGCACGCCATGTCCATCATCAACTCCCGGAGTTCACTCAGACTCACGTCCATTGAGTCAGTGATGCCATCCAGCCATCTCATCCTCTATCATCCCCTTTTCCTCCTTCCCCCAGCATCAGAGTCTCTTTCTTGGGTCAGTCTCCTGTCAAACTCTTAGAGGCAATAAAGTTCTGAAAGCAGTCTAAAACTAATGAACGATGGAAATCTCAAGTACCTGCTAAGGACACAGTGGATGGGTGTTATCATTAAGTACCAATTAGCTTGAATAGGAGGCAAATAGGAGTCACAGTATCTGTATAGCACTTGACATTTTACAAGTTGCTTTCTCATACAGTATTTCATTTGATATGCAGAGAAAAGAAAACAATAATAAAGACAAATGAAGGAATAAGCAAAGAAACATTGTAGTGAAGAAAGAAAAGTACTGTTATCCTCTGATTTCACAATTGCAGAATTTGAAGTTCAAAGGTTAAATGACTGCTCAGAGTTTCATGGTTAGTTTACAATGCTGTTCTAGGTTAGAGTTAATAGATAGATCACCTTATTCAAGACCTGTGCATTGTTTCATAAGTAACTTGTTAATTATTTTACCACTTCTCCATGCCAGAACACATAAGAAAGATTGAATCTATTCAGACATACTCTGAAAATTTTAATAAATAGTGTCAGAGTTGTGCGGCATGCTGATTTCAGATCAGATTAAAGAAGCAATTTTCTTAGAATTCTCTATATTTTTTTCACTAAATTTTATAAATATCAATATTGGTAACAGTTATAGTATAAAGTGAACTTTGATCGTGGTCTTGAAAATTGCATTATCTAGCTTCATAGATTTCATATTTGGAAATAGCTATAATTTCAAATATTCACTATATAATTCTATCTGGCTGCAGTAAGACTGTACATAATACTCTGTATACCTAACTCATCGTGAAGCATGTCAAATTCAATGAGCAGTAGAGCATAGCTGGGTTGTGGAAAGCTCTCCCTTTTTCTCTGCTTCAGTGCTCCTTGTCTTGACCCAGGAAAGATATACCAGCATTTTATCATCACACTTAAACTACCAAACAATACAAGTTATATCACTAAGAAGTTGAGGGAGAAAGGAAGCTACTGTTATATTGTTTTATAAGTCTAATTCATTTTTTTAAGAAATGAAAATATTTAGCAATATTAAATGAGCAAGAGTGAATTTTCCCTTTTGACAAGTTGACCTCTGTTGGGAAGATTTAATTCAAACAAAACCTACTCCCAAATCAGAAAACCTCTCCACAAAGATAGAAGAGAAAGAACACAGTTTTATTATTAAATAGGCATTCAAGCAGAATGTTTTGCGCATCACATACAACCCAGTAAGAAACTGCAGTGATAGAAGTCTCACCCTTTGTATAGCCAAGAAGATATGACTGATTACATATGCATTCTCAAGATAAAAAATAACTAGTCTTCAAGCAAGAGGACTTGTTGGAACCATTTACCACAGGAAACTTTTTCTAGGTTCTTCTGGTCTTCAGTGGGCCACCTGTGTTTATTAATTGTTTTAATCCAAAGGGAAATGAACTTCTACCATCTTTTCAATAAGAGGAAAATTTGCATCTTGAAGCAAGGCACACGCTGAAGTTAGGCTCCTACTCTTCAAGAAAAACCTGGGAGATAGAGGTCCTTTCTCCTTTAATGATCATAA